>NC_056725.1:959177545-959320045 GCF_019279795.1 Protopterus annectens
TATAATAGTGCATAGGTACTTATATATTTTTGCATGTCACCATGGCTAGTATGCAACCCTAATCTGTTTGTCAACTTTCCATTGCCCATGTTGTAAAGTGTGCCCTCTGTGTACCTTACATTTCCTTTATGTTTATTTCCAGCCTTTGCCTGTCATGTCTTGAGATATTTGTTACATGTGTATTACTTGCTGTTTTGCCCTTCCTCTCCTGTTTCTGAGTCTTTTCCTTTCCTTCCATTCCCCGCCCCCCAAAAAATGAGGCTTATTCCCACCAAAAAAAAACTTGCCCATCCCCCTCTGAGTGTCCCTCAGATTTTCCTATTCCAACATACCTCTTGTGTGCCCTCCTTCACCTATATCCCACATCTGCTTTCCTGTTACCCTGTTTCCTTGAGTTTGTACATTACTTGTTTTGCCCACATATGTCCAGCACGCATTGTTAGCTACTGTTAGCCCTGCAAACTGGCAGTGATTGCTCATCGCCTTTATAAATTTTTTTATCAGAAATTTTATAGATTCCATTAGATTCCGTATTTTCTGGTGAATGTATTTTATTAGTACATGACTTATGGAGACATCCGTATTGGTTTGTGGTCTTATTGGAGCGACCACGGTACATAAGTATTACATTAAATGTTCTGCAGCTTATATTGGGCTTGTATAATTTCTGTAGCTTTGCTACTGCACATCACAGTTTATGAGACACTTTTCATGAATTATGGAGTGGCTGTGACAGTGTGTTGATGCTGCTGGTAAATTCTGTTTTGCGCTGACATAGTCTGAGTTCATGGAGGCGTATTTTCATATTACAGGCTTATCCACAAGTTTTGTGCAGATGTCAGCAAAATATGACAGATTCTGTGAGTGTTACAAAATCCTGCCCTTGTATAATACATATGCAAATCAAGAAGAATGGAAAACTTTGTGGTTGTCAGTCAAAAAGTAGGGGGGAACATATTAACATTTAGGTAACACAGAAAGAGAAAGGCAGTAAGAAAGAAAAAAAAATTCAAGCAGAAGGAAGCAAGAAAGGCAGTCAGAAATACAAAACCATGCAGATAATGGGATGTGGTCAGCTCAGCCAAGAGAACATTTTATAGTTGTAAAGGAGGATTAGAAAGGAATAAATAACGAATCTAAACAAAATGGATAAGACGGGTAAATAAGGAAGATGAGCACCCAGGGCTGGTAAATAAATATTTTCATAACTCATGAAAGAAGAGAAAAAAATACCCAACTGAAAGAACTGCCCAGCTGAGTGTAGTCTTTTCACAAAAGAAAAAGTCTTAAAAGTATTCTAACATGCAAAGCGGGGCAAGACAATGGAACATAACAGAATTAACCCTCAAATTCTTAGAGAACTATAAGAAAACTAGATAACATCACTAACATGTTAATAACTCATAAGAGAAGGGGGTGATGTTGAAAGACAGAAATAGGGCACTAGTGACATTAGAGTGAAACACAAGCTGGGGACTTTCAAGTGGCAAGCATGGTTGTAGGTGTTGGAAAATTATAGAGAGCTGCAAGAAATACTCCTCATTAGCTGTAGGCATGCCTCTCAACTGTCCACATTTTGGCATAATGCCCAGATTGTTGGCTAATATTTTTGGTCTATTCCTCATAAAAGTTGTGATTTTCTGGAAAATCACTGGGATGATCTAAGGTAGTGTTCCAGAATTTGCTGTCTTCTGGATGAGATGTTAAACTGATGTTGTATTTGCCTGAGTTGATGATTGCTTAGATAAATGTACATGATTGCATGATGCTTACTGAAGAGAGTATTACTTTACTGTAATAGTAACAAAGACGTTTCACAATTCAAATTCACATCATTTTCATAAAGTCATCTAAGCTATTAATTTTGTACCTCATGAAATTCCCTTTTTCATCATCTACCTTATTATATACACTTTTCCTGTACTTCTTCCTCCATATTGCTTGTCTGGCAAAAACTGCTGTCTTACATAAAATATCAACAATTTCATTACATAAAGATTCATGATGCCTATACATTATATATTATCCTCAGTCACACTCATATGAAAGGAAATTCTTAAACTTCTCACTAATTTTCCTCATTTCTATTAGAACTGAAAAAAGGCATGATGATTTTTTTCTTCTACTTCACATCCTTTCTTTCATAGGTTCATAGGTTCATAGGTGTGCACTAGGCTAATGGCCCTGGGGCCTTTACAAGCCTAGCCCATAGAAGTGCCCTGGCATTGTGCTTCCCATCATTAGTTCCCAGTGCTTCTATCAAATAGAGCCACTGGAGTGATCCCCGGGGTGAACTTTCTATTTCCCATCAACTCATCAAGATTTTGCTTGAAGATGGCTAGTGAGGTGCTCTGCTTGACATGTATGAGAAGTCTATTCCATAGCATGGGCAGTCTCTGGGTTATAAACCTGTCCCTCCAGCATGTTCTGTTGATTGTGGTAATGAGGTTGAGGTCTCTGGAGTGTGTGGTGTGGAGGGATTGGGATTTCTTAGGATGTAGCATTTCTAACAGAGCTGGATCAGACATGGCTTTGTAAGTCAAGCAGAGATCATCTCTTAGTAGACGATATGAGACAGAGAATAGCTGGAGTTTTTTTTAGTCTGTCCATGTAGAACATGTGTTTAAGGCCTAGGATCCTCTTCATAAGGTACTTTTGTGGTCTCTCCAGCTGTTGCAGGTGTTTAGTGAGGTACATGCCAAATGGGGCATTATACTCTATGATTGGTCAAATGAGGGAGGAGTAGAGAGAAATGATGACCTCTTTCTTCCTGAATCCAAAACTCTTGGTAATGAAATATGCCACATAGAAGGGCTTTCTGACCACAGTGGCAATGTGGTGGTTGAAGGAGAGGTTGCTGTGAATCTTTGTCCCCAGATCTGTTATAACACCTTCAGTGTTCAGTGGGCTCCCATCAATGTGGCAATTAGTGGGAACTGAGTTTTTTCCAAAGGGGATGATGACACATTTTTTGGCATTAAGCTTAAGGCCATGGTTTTGACACCAGTCATTGGTCTCAGTGAGACCTTTCTGTAGGATGTCTGCATCACTTGGGGAGTTAATAATGGCTCCCAGTTTGCAGTCATCTGAGAATTTGGTCAGCCAGAGTCCCTCTATGTGGCCTGGACTTCTAAGAAGTAGATACCAAACAGGAGAGGACCCATGACCGATCCCTGTGGGACTCCACTGGTGACTGGTCGGCAGTCTGACTTGGAGTCCGCTACTTTCAAACTGTGTGTTCAATCTGTGAGCCAATTTTCAACCCACCTAACAATATAGGGATTGATGCCTAGTTTGGTGAATTTATCAATAATTCTTGAGTGAGGAATGGTATCAAAGGCCTTGGCCAGATCGAGGTAGACTGTATGAACTGCCTTACCTTCATCCACTGCTCTAGTGACTAACTCAAAGTTGTTAAACTCTGGTGACTGACTCAAAGAACTCAAAAAAGTTGAGCAGGCATGATCTACCTTTCACAAAAAAAACTGTATGGGATCTAGAGTTTGGAGATTCCCTATATCCTTGTTAATTAGGTCCATGTAGATCTGCTCCATAGCTTTACATATCAGATTCATCAGGGTAATGGGGCAAAAATTTCCAGGGTCTGTAGTCTCTCCTCCTTTATGGAGCGGGATGTCTGTAGCAGTGCACCATTCGATAGGGACAAAGCCTGAGGTGAGGCTGTGAGTGAACAGAGCACACAGATGTGAGGCCAGTTCACTTTGTAATTTATGTAGAACACAGCCAGGGATGGTGTTAGGTCCTACAGCCAGGGATATTGTCAGGTCCCACAGAAACTGTATTCTTGGCCTTAGACAATGTAGCTTGAACCTGTGCAACAGTAATGCAGGGTGCCTGGCATTCTTCCAGTATTGAGATTGGTCCTTTGGGGGGGGGCAGTAAAGTTGGCACTGAATCTGTTGGCCAGTATGTTGGCTCAGTATATGCGGTACCATTGTGCAGTAACTCAGAGCAAATCTGGGTATTGCCATGGAGATTCTTGATATAACTAAAGAAGGTTTTGTGGTTGTTTTTAGTGTCTGCCGCAATTCTGCCTTCATAGCTGGCTTTGGAGATTTTGATGAGGGATCTCAAGAGGCTAATCAGGGAATTTTTCCAGTCTTGGGACTTCACTTTTTTCTGCAACAGTTTCTTCCTTCTGTTATAGAGTTTATTAATGGCAGGGGACCACCTGGCTAGCTTCCTTTTTGGAGGGGAGCATCTTGAATCTGTTGGGTATGGCTAGTTCCATGCATTTATGTACGTGTTCGTACAGTGCATTTTTGTATGATTCAGCAGTCATGCATCTATTTTCCATTGACATGGTGGTGTGAAGTTAGCCAGCTCTGTTTTTAGGAGTCCAAAGTCAGCTTTGGAGAAGTTTTTCATGGTGGATACCTTTGTGAGGGGTGTGAGTGAGATGTGGATTTCCATGGTGATTAGTTTGTGGTCGGATCTCACCAGGGAGGAATTGACTATTGGTGTAGAGCAACGGTTGCCCATGTTAGTAATGACCAGGTCAAGGATGTTGCTTCCTCTAGTGGGGGTAAGAATGAGCTGGTCCAGGGCTTTGGAATTGACAAATTCAATTCCAGAAAGCATTGGGCCAGTGCATTGGTGCTTGAGTAGTTTTCCCAGTTGATGAAGGGGTAGTTGAAATCTCCTAGTATGAGAGTGTTGGGTTGGACCTTGATAGATTCCAGGGGTGCTTAGGAATGTGGAGTGAGAGTCTGGGGACATGATTCAGGACCTATAGCAGACTATGTCCTGGATCGCAGTCTTACCCACTGTTAGCTGTACCTGAAGTATCTCAGATGTATTATGCTGTGGTACTAGTCTGTAGGTGTGGATATCCTTTATGAATATGGGGAAACCACCGCCTTTGGAGCTTCGGTCCATGTTTTGGGGCTGAAAGGTGTGGAAAGAGTTATAGCCTGGTAGTGCAGGGGTGCTTTCTGCCACTTTAAACCAGGTCTCTGTTACAGCACAAATGTTGATGTTCTCTATTTTGAGGAGTGCTTCGAGCGAGTGCATCTTGAGATTTAGACTTCTAGCGTTGAGAGTGCATTTTTCTTTCTTTCTTCAATTTTATATTTCACATCACCTTTACTCAGATTTTGTTCTATGTGAAAGATTCCACAAGAAATGTCATATATCTAAAACCTGTTTACACTTTTTTGACCCATGAATAAATATGTATTTTCCTCTTATCCATGCAGTTGATCCCAACTATTCACAATGTTAAACTTTCCCAAAATTTTAACATACCACTTCTTCATATTCCTACAATTTTTCTTAAACACCCTTTTCAAATACTTTACTTTTTTTTGTACTCATACTGAAATTCCTTTGTTACCCATCTTTTTGTCTCATCTTCCAAATCATCCTCAAAAGCCTTACAATTCTCCTAATTAAACTCTGTAATAATTTTCCTTAAATGAAAAGTGTACAAAACAAACACAGTCACTGATGATGATGATGGTGAGGGATAAAGTCCTGGCATCTGACACTGATGATGATGAAGAGGGATAAAACCTGGACTACTGCTCTGGTGACCTAATTCAACCTGTAGATCAGGCACTTGGTAGTGTTAGCAGGTAGGAAGAGTGGGCCCATCCTGGGGAAGGGAGGGGCATAGTCTGTTGCACACACTGCCGCTATTCCTAAGAGAAGGGCAGCCAGGGTGTGTGTAAGGTTCAACAAGTCACCAAGGAGCAGTAGCCTTCATAATGAGCATGCAGAAGTATGCACTCACTAGGGTAGAGCATTCTGGGCCAATACGGTAATAGGGATTACCTTTTTCCATACCCAAGGCTGGTAACAAGTCATTCAAAAATCATCTCATTATCTCAATGCAAGTAAGAGTACAAATCATCCTAATGGCTGCCCGAATGATGGCCTCCCTTGGACAGCTCTCACCTCAACTCCAGATGAACTCCCTGGAGTGGGGGAATGAACAGGCACTCTGTAGTCAAGTAGAGGCTTAATAGTCAACAGGCATGGGAATAAAATTAACTGGCAAAAAACAGTAAAAAAGCAAGATGGTTTATCATAATCATCTTCCTTTTCCTTATCATACAATATCTGTCTTTTAATTGGATTCAGTTGAGATTCCCAAACATCACACTACACTACATTACACTAAACAAACACTACAATCTGTGAGAGATGCACTTATATAGCCAAACTGAAAACAAAGCTCTCTTCACCCAAGACTGGACTAGACAGTCAAGAGGAGAAGGTAAACACTTGCACCACACCACACTCATCACATAGTCCCTCAAAACCTGCACCACCAAAACACACACAGAAACACAAAACAAACACCTAACATTTCCAGAGGCTCTCAAAAAAAATCTACCCAAGCAACAGGGACCTCCAAAGCAGAAACACAATCAACCTCCACCCCCCCCCCAACACAACCCAAATGACACATAGCCCACAAACTCAGTGTGCCACTCAACCACAGCCTAAGGCATAAAAACATACCCAACACTCTAGTCATAGGTGGCTCTATAGTCAGGCACACTGATGTTCCATTCACCAGGCTAAACAAGGAGAAAGTTACTGTCAGCTGCCTGTCAAGTGCCAGGATCCACCACATAACGCATGCACTCAGGTCACTCCACAACAAGTACAAATATGACTCTGACATTGTCCATGTTCGTGTGAATGACCTGAGACATACCTCCCTGGATGATATGAAAAGAGACATGGAGGAGCTGTCTGCTCTTGTAGCCCAGGCAGGTATGACCCTAGCCCTGAGTAGCATCATGCCATCACCAAGAATGATACCACAGTACAAGGACAAAATGATTGACTTCAACAATTGGATAAGCTTCTGGTGTCATTCTAAGGGGATCCAGTGTCTGTCTGCCTGGGATGACATGATCGACAAACCACGATGCTTCACCAGAGATGGCCTGCACCTGTCACCCTTGGAATTCCGGATACTGGCTAAGGCTCTTGCCACCCCTATAGTGCCTTTTTTAGGCAAGATTCAAATGACAAATTCACCACCTTAACAGGTGCAAGCAAGCAAAATTTGAGGGCAATGCTACTTAATGCTAGAAATTTAACCTCAAAATGCACTCACTCGAGGCACTCCTTAAAATGGAGAACATCGACATCTGTGCAGTGACAGAGACCTGGTTCAAGGCTCCAGAGAGCACCCCTGCATTACCAGGCTATAATTCATACCACACTTTTTAGCCACCTAACCTGGACCAAAGCAGTAAAGGCGGAAGCATGTCCATATTCATTAAGGATATCCACACCTCCAGGCTAGTTGCTCAGCATAATGCATCCGAGATTATCCAAGTGCAACTAACTCGGGGCAAGACCGCAATCCAAATTGTAGATTGCTACAGATCCCCCACCATGCCCCAGGATTCCCACTCCTCATTTCTTGATACACTGTAAAATATTAGGGTACATCCTAACACCCTAATACTGGGTGATTTCAACTACCCCACCATTAACTGGGAAAACTACTCATGCACCAACACTTGTGCTTAACGTTTTCTGGAATTCATAAATTCTAGCGCCTTGGATCAGCTTATCCACACCCCCACCAGGGGTAGCAATATCCTAGACCTGGTCATTACCAACATGGGCAACCGGTGTTCCACACCAGAGGTCAATTCCTCGTTGGTCAGATCTGACCACAAGCAAATCACCCTAGACATCCACATCCCATCCCCACCCCCCATTAGGGAAACCACCGTAAAATATTTCTCCAAAGCCAACTTCACACTTCTTAAGACAGAACTGGCAAACTTCACGACACCCATGCTGATGGACAATAGAGGTATTAGTGCTGAATCCTATACAATTGCAGTTTATAAGCACTTACACATGTGCATGGATCATGCAATCCCTAACAGAACCAAGATGCTATCCTCCAAAAAAAGGAAGCCAATCTGGTGGTCCCCTGCCATAAATAAACTATACAACAGAAAAAAGTAACTGTTGCAAAAAAGAGTAAAATCCAGTGATTGGAGGAACTCCGTGGTCAGCCTCAGTAAAAAGCTGAGATCCCTCATAAAATCCTTCAAAGCTAATTACAAAAAAAAAAAGGACACTGATTCTAAAGACAACCACAAAGCATTCTATAGCTATGTCAAGAATCTTAATGGCAACACTTAGATCTGCTCTGAGTTATAGCACAATGGCACTAAATATACAGAACCAACTGATATTGCCAACATCCTGGCAGATAGGTTCAGTGCTAACTTTACCCCTCTCTCATCCTCTAAAGGGCCCATCTCTATACCGGAAGAATGCAAAGTTCCTGTAATCATGGCTGCACAGGTAAAAAACACACTCTCCAAAGCCAATAACACAGCATCCATGGGACCTGACAACATCCCAGGCTGCGTTCTACATGAACTGTAGAATGAACAGGCACCCCACCTAAGTACCATGTTTAGTCATAGCCTCACCTCTGGCTTTGTGCCCACTGAATGGCACACAGCAATGGTTATCCCACTCCACAAAGGGGGAGCCACCACGGACCCCGGGAACTACCACCCCATTAGCCTGATGACCCTGGTCTGCAAGGCTATGGAACGTATCATCATGGAACTTATAAACAATGACATTGGTAATCTCAAAACTCTGGACCCTACCCAGTTTGGGTTTGTAAAAGGCAGATCATGTCTCCTAAACCTGATAGACTTCTTTGAAGTGGCCACCAAAGCCGAAGATGAGGGTAAGGTGATTCACACAGCCTATCTAGATCTTGCCAAGGCTTTCGACACAATCCCCCACTCTGGAATTATAGATAAACTCACTAAACTAGGTATAAATCCCTATGTCACAAGATGGGCTGCCAACTGGCTCACTGACAGAATCCACACTGTGAAAGTAGCAGACTCTAAATCCAACCTCAGACCAGTGACAAGTGGAGTACCACAAGGTTCAGTCCTAGGTCGTCTCCTGTTTGGTATTGACTTCTCTGAAATACAGGCTAACACAGAAGGTCTTTGGCTAACAAAGTTCACAGATGACTGCAAACTGGGAGCCATAATCAAAACTCCTAACGATGTAGACATTCTACAAAAGGGCCTCACTGAAATAGATGCCTGGTGTCAAAGCCATGGCCTCAAGCTCAATGCCAAAAAGTGCATTGTCATCCCTTTTGGTAAAAACTCTGTACCCATGAACTACCACATATGCAGAAGTCTACTTAACACCAAAAGTGTGATAAGAGACCTTGGGACACAGGTGGCAGTAGTCTCTCCTTTAATAATCACATCGCCACAATAGTCAGGAAATCCTTCTACACCTCATCACAAAAGGTTTCTCATCCAGGAAAAACGAGGTCATTTTTCCCATCTACTAATCACTCATTAGACCCATTATAGAGTACAACACCTCTTTTGGTATGTACCTCATAAGACATCTACAACAACTGGAAAGGCCACAGAAATACCTAACAAAAGGATTACCAGCCTCAAACAGATGCCGTACGCAGACCATCTCAAAAAACTCTAGCATCACTCTGTCACATATCACCTACTCAGGGGTGATCTCTGCCTAACATACAAAGCTATGTCAAATCCAGAGCTGTTGGACATGCTCCACTTAAAGAAATCCCAATCCCTATGAGCTATACGCTCTAGGGACCTAAACCTTGTCACCACAATAAACAGAACATGCTAGAGGGATAGATTCCTGTCCCAAAGGCTTCCCATACTCTGGAACAATCTACCTATCTATATCAAACAAAGCTCCTCATTAGCACTCTTCAAGAAAAATCTTGATGAATAGATGGGAGATAGAAAATTCACCCCGGGGATCACTTCTGTGGCTCTGCTTGACAGGGGCACAGGAAAATAATTTTCTTGGGTGGCAAAGGCCAGGATACCATTTGGCTAGGCTTATATAGGCTCTAGGGCCAATAGCCTAGTACCTACCTATGAACCTATGAACCTATAATCACTAAGGAATATACCCACAAGCTCATCTTCCAAAATTATAGGAAAAAGGATATATGCATCCATAATACCCCAGCTTACTCAATAACACAGGCGTATTCAAATTTATATGTCATATTATAAGCTTTCCATCTGCCTAGTATAATTCTAATTTCACATAACTTCTCCTTCTACCCTTACCATGCAATCTTCCACCCTTCAAAATTAAGTTCTAATACTCTAGTGTTTTTCTTGCTCACATCCATTTTTGTAACCAGCCCATTCTCATAAATTCCTCATTTATCCCAGTTCTGCTCTGAACTTGTCACTCTCAAACATTGTGCAAATCCTTCATCGTGTACTCCATTCTAGCCTACATCACAAATTAAATAATCTGCATAAGAATCATAGTGGTACTGCAATCACATTGCCTATCAACCATTCCTTATACGTGCCCACTATTTCAACCTTTGAATTATGGCATTCATTGTCAACCCATAAAGCAAAGAGATAGGGTCATATCTCTGCTATACCCCATTCTGCCTCATAAATAATCATTTGCATAAAATACCCACCAAAATTATTATATGCCACCTCTACAAAACAAAGAAATTCACCATAAACCCATATTTCCTCAAAACTGCTATTATTACACTGCAACTCAAGTTATTAAGTGTTTTGGCTGAGTCACTTGATAACTTGCATGTCTTTTTATATCACCTCTAAAATTACCCTTTTCAAATAACTCAACTATTCCCAACTGACAATAGAAGCATGTAGATTAAAGAACCTAACGTGCTTACTTTCCTAGTAACAATCCACAATTAATACTATATCCAGAACTATGATAGTGCATTCTTTAAATTTAAAGCCTGTTTTTTTAAATTAATATGGCCACCAGTGAACACATGCAATCCCCAGTTACCAAAATGCTATGCCATCCCATAACATTCAAATTAGTTTATCTCAAAATATACAATGTACAATGTATCTTTAAAAAACAGACATTGGAACCACCTTTCTTAATAAATGCAACAACAATTTTTTTACTTTGATTGTCCATTTACTTTTTTGTTTCAACTTTTCGCTTCGATCTTTCATTTTCAGGTTGCCACCCTCCCTCTGTAGTTTGTTTGTTTATTTATTTCTTTAGTCTTAAATCCAATATCAGTTAGCTCATTTCCAACCTCAGACACTTCTCCCAACTCATCTTGTAAATAATACATCTGTAAAATAATTTCAGATAATGTTACACCTACATGTGTTCCTCCTCTTCCATCTCTTTTCACCATCATTTTCCTTTTCGTCATTCATTACTGATACAGTTTCATGTACATCATCATTCCCTGTTTCTGGTTGCACAATTTAACAATCATTATCAATATCTACAGCATTGTTAACATTATCGCTTTCTCTGTCCAAAGATGTCCCTACTTTTACACTTAGTGCATTCAGTAGCACTAGTTTTGAATACCTTCTTTCCCCAATCAGTTTCTCTTTCTTGAACAATTTTTCTCTAAATGATCCTGTAGTTTACAAAAATAATCCAAAACAGAACAGGAGCCCAACAGTAGTCAGCAGAAAAAGATGTTAATCCCAAAAAAACACTTTCTTTTAACGTAAAGTCAATTTAATAAAATTTTTTCCCACATTTTCGTCACTTTGAGTAAAGTAACTTCTTCAGACACACAGACAAACAGCAGTTACACAGTTTCTACAGCATTTAAACCATGTAGCATGAAGTCATGTGACGAATAGCAGCAATGAATTAAAGGTGCAAAGCACAATAATTCAAACACTATTAAAGTAAGTCTTAAAACTTACATACTAACTTAAATAAAAAGTGTGTATGCAATCAGTATACAATATACAAGGATTATGTTAATGTCATTAGTAAAAAGTTAAAAATACACTATCGTGTAAGATTTCTTAATTTAAGCAAACATTAAATATTACAAATCTCATTCAAACCAGGCAAGCAGAAAGCGTTAAGTGCTAACTGCCATTCTAGTTCTCGTACCTCTAATAGTACTGAATATGGGCCACCTCTAATGTCAGGAAGTACCTGGTCAATAGCTTGGAACGTGAAACTATGTCCACCATTTAATGAAACATGTTTTGCTAAAGCATTTTCTGTTTTATTTTTGCTAATCACATGAGTGTTCGTAAATTCTCTCACAAAGCTTCCTGTCTGTTTTCCCTATATAGAAAGCCAGACATAAGGTACAGGAAGCTAAGTAAACAACACTCTTGGACTCACAATTCAACTTATGGTTGATGTAAAATTTACATGTATTCAATACTCTAAAGGAATTACCTGTTTTTATATATTTACACATCCTACATGCTCCACACATAAAGGTTCCAGTAAGTCTAGAAGTAGGTTTAGTGCTTTTAATTTCAAAAAAAAACTTTTTCAATTAGTGCCTCTTCTATAAACAATATTGGGTGACTGGCCAATTCTGTCAACTAGAGAAGAGTCCTTATAAAGGAAACTCCAGTTTTTGTGGAGAATTAATCTAAGTTGGTCACTGTCTTTACTAAAGGTGGTTATAAAAGTATTGCATAAAGAGGTCTCCCTAGTTTGCTAAGTCATTGAAGGTTTTATAAAGGTAACCAAGTCACTGTTTGGTGACTGTGTAGTTCGAATGGCAACCTGGCTAAGAGGTGACTCTACCAGGTTAACATCAATGACAACGGAAGGTGAGGTCAGGAGTGGTTGAACTATACCTCTACTCCATTTGTTTATGATTTCTTCAGTTAGTTCATTTATTAAACTAACCGGGTAGCCTCTGTTGCAAAACATGTCTCTTAAGAGTTGACATTCAGAATTAAAGTCATCTTCATTAGTACACATCCTTGCGGCTGTAATGAGTTGACCTTTCACTATTGAACATTTTTGCCTGTAAGGGTGTGCACTAGAGAAATGTAAATAGGAGTTGCAATATGTAGGTTTTCTATAAATTTTGGAAACATATCTCCTATTTACTATATCTTTTTTTATATTCACGTCCAAATAGTCAACACTAGTAGTGTGAAAAGTGTAAGTAAATTTAAAAAATGGTGTAGTAGAGTTAAAGTAATCTATCATTTGTTTAGCTTGTGATTCATTTCCTTTAAAAATCACAAATATGTCGTCTAAAAATCTGGTATAAAAAGTGAAGGAAGTGTAAATTTCAGAGTTATTAAATGCAAAATATTCTTCCCATTGAGCCATAAACATGTTCGCCACCCTCACTCCGCAAGGGGAGCCCATAGCAACTCCATGTTTTGTAAGTAAATCTTGGCGTTAAAAATGAAAAAGTTTTTGGAAAGTATAATATCAATTAACTCAGTTGCCAGGTCAATATCTCTTTGTGGGGCATTTTTATTTTTCATATAAACTTCTACCCACTCAACCACTTCTAAGTGTGGAATAGAAGTGTATAAGTCGACTACATTGATGGTAAGAAAGTTGTCTTCTTGGTTAACTTCTAAAATGTTCAAACTTTTCAACAAAGTCCATCGTCCACTTATTGATGGTCGAGGTTCCTTGACATATCCATGTGCAAAACTCGTTGACTCAATATTAAAAAATATCTTAAACTTGAGTCACAAGTATGCAAAGATTCATGGACTTTGTTGAAAAGTTTGAACATTTTAGACGTTAACCAAGAGGACAACTTTCTTACCATCGATGTAGTCGACTTATACACTTCTATTCCACACTTAGAAGTGGTTGAGTGGGTAGAAGTTTATATGAAAAATAAAAATGCCCCACAAAGAGATATTGACCTGGCAACTGAGTTAATTGATATTATACTTTCCAAAAACTTTTTAATTTTTAACGACAAGATTTACTTACAAAAACATGGAGTTGCTATGGGCTCCCCTTGCGGAGTGAGGGTGGCGAACATGTTTATGGCTCAATGGGAAGAATATTTTGCATTTAATAACTCTGAAATTTACACTTCCTTCACTTTTTATACCAGATTTTTAGACGACATATTTGTGATTTTTAAAGGAAATGAATCACAAGCTAAACAAATGATAGATTACTTTAACTCTACTACACCATTTTTTAAATTTACTTACACTTTTCACACTACTAGTATTGACTATTTGGACGTGAATATAAAAAAAGATATAGTAAATAGGAGATATGTTTCCAAAATTTATAGAAAACCTACATATTGCAACTCCTATTTACATTTCTCTAGTGCACACCCTTACAGGCAAAAACGTTCAATAGTGAAAGGTCAACTCATTAGAGCCGCAGGGATGTGTACTAATGAAGATGACTTTAATTCTGAATATCAACTCTTAAGAGACATGTTTTGCAACAGAGGCTACCCGGTTAGTTTAATAAATGACTTAACTGAGGAAATCGTAAACAAATGGAGTAGAGGTATAGTTCAACCACTCTTGACCTCACCTTCCGTAGTCATTGATGTTAACCTGGTAGAGTCACCTCTTAGCCAGGTTGCCATTCGAACTACACAGTCACCAAACAGTGACTTGGTTACCTTTATAAAACCTTCAATGACTCAGCAAAATAGGGAGACCTCTTTATGCAATACTTTTATAACCACCTTTAGTAAAGACAGTGACCAACTTAGATTAATTCTCCACAAAAACTGGAGTTTCCTTTATAAGGACTCTTCTCTAGTTGACAGAATTGGCCAGTCACCCAGTATTGTTTATAGAAGAGGCACTAATTGAAAAAGTTTTTTTTTGAAATTAAAAGCACTAAACCTACTTCTAGACTTACTGGAACCTTTATGTGTGGAGCATGTAGGATGTGTAAATATATAAAAACAGGTAATTCCTTTAGAGTATTGAATACGTGTACATTTTACATCAACCATAAGTTGAATTGTGAGTCCAAGAATGTTGTTTACTTAGCTTCCTGTACCTTATGTCTGGCTTTCTGTATAGGGAAAACAGACAGGAAGCTTCATGAGAGAATTTACGAACACTCTTATGCGATTAGCAAAAATAAAACAGAAAATGCTTTAGCAAAACATGTTTCATTAAATGGTGGACATAGTTTCATGTTCCAAGCTATTGACCAGGTACTTCCTGACATTAGAGGTGGCCCATATTCAGTACTATTAGAGGTACGAGAACTAGAATGGCAGTTAGCACTTAACGCTTTCTGCTTGCCTGGTTTGAATGAGATTTGTAATATTTCATGTTTGCTTAAATTAAGAAATCTTACACGATAGTGTATTTTTAACTTTTTACTAATGACATTAATATAATCCTTGTATATTGTATACTGATTGCATACACACGTTTTATTTGAGGTAGTATGTAAGTTTTAAGATTTACTTTAATAGTGTTTGAATTATTGTGCTCTGCACCTTTAATTCATTGCTGCTATTAGTCACATGACTTCATGCTACATGGTTTAAATGCTGTAGAAACTGTGTAACTGCTGTTTGTCTGTCTGTCTGAAGAAGTTACTTTACTCAAAGTGACAAAAACATGAGAAAAAATTTTATTAAATTGACTTTACGTTAAAAGAAAGTGTTTTTTGGGGATTAACATCTTTTTCTGCTGGCTACTGTTGTGCTCCTGTTCTGTTTTGGATTGTTTGTTTCTTCCGCCCAGTTCATTTGTTTGTTCTACAGTTTGCAAAAATAACTGCCCTTAATCTGGTCTCTGAAATACACCGTACCTCTTTAGACATTTATCATCACAGTACATGCTCCATGGCTCCTTGTTTAACCTTTAAATCAAGAAAAGGAATCCAGCTTCAGTCCAGAAACTATCACTTGTTTAACTTGCCCACTGAATGCACTAGTATAAATAAATCAGACAATGTCTATTTTATTAATAACTTATAAATTGATGCAGAACAAAACTATAGTTTCAGTCTTGTGAAAAGCAACCCAAATACTTGCACCATGTAATAAAACCAAGGTGGATTTTCATGTAATTTAAAATAAACATAAAAAATTAAATTTCTAAATGCACTGCTGCCATTATTTGAACCACCAGCACCCCGAAGACTTAAGTACATCCATTCAAAATGAATGGCTCACAGGACTGTAAGGCCAAACCTCATCAGATGAGTCCTAAATTACAAACTCTCAGATACCTATGTCTTTCTTTTTACTGCTGCACCATAAGAAACGTATCAACACTCCTCTCAGTTTTGCCTTAAAAATATTTCATCATTGGATCCATCTGCAAACCACTGAGCACACAATCGCAATGATGTTGGCACATATTCCCCACATGGTTGTTTACCAAGACATTGCCAATACAGGCTGTTTTTCAGAATTCACATCCTGGAGTTGCAAGTCACTTAAACTGTCTGCAATCTCCTTCAAACAACACTTACACCTCCCACTCAAAGCACTCACTTTCCACCTTTTACTTCCCTTTGTAGCTGCCTTTACACCAGAAATGGAAGGCATATTGAAAAAAATAGTTGTATTTCTTTGGTAGCCTAACCAGATTTCCTCAAGTCATTATGAACGTGTGCTCAGGTCTCCCCTAAAAACAGGCAACAAACCTAGTGGGACTACCCCAACCAACAAACCATAGAGACATACATACATACATACATACATGTATAAATACATAAGTAAATAAATGCTGGGTAAACTGAGCAGAATTGTTTGACTGGGTAACCAGAGTGATTGACTGTAAATACACGTGGGGCATAGCTTGCTTAGATTTCAGTGACTTATTTGATAATGCACTGCACAAAAGGTTAGTAAATAAAGTGCCACACAAAAGGTTAGTAAATAAACTAAAACAGACTTTGAGAGAGTCTTTGGATGATATGATAGGTGAAACATTGTTTAGCTAAATGAAAACAGATGATAAATTAAGTCCATCAAGTGAAAAATGTTAATTTGTACATGCAATAATGGTCAGTAATGGAGCCTGTTTTTATTTATTCTTTGTTAACCAGGTTATTCCCATTAGGCTAGTCTTTTCAGGAGAAACCAAAGGTGGTATTTATACTACTAGGGCAATTTTGGTCAGGGTATCAGGGAATTTCACCTACTCATCAGGAGGGTGCTTGTTCCATTCTTAGCACAGTGGCAGGTAGGAAAACAACACTCAAGAAGAGCCAAGATAACAGATAGCACAGAGGTGAATGCCAGTGCAGTGTTTGAAGCTCTAAAAGATTTTGAAGAGCTAGAATTTGTTTGTTTCATTGAAAGCAAATGTTCAAAACAAAGATGAATGAGTTATTATAACCCTCTAGTTGAGAGGATTGTGGGATGATATTTTGGGTGAACTATTGTTGCAGAGCAAGCCAGAGAGTGGAAATGATATTTCATGGGGTGATATTAGGGACAAAATTCAATCAGAGGAATATTTTGAAAGAAGATTGCCAGACAAAGGGCGGCACAGTAGCACAGCAGATAGTGTTGTTGCCTCACAGCAAGAGGTTCCATGGTTTGATTTTCGGTTGGGGTGCTTTCTGTGTGGAATCTGCATGTCCTCCTTGTGTTCATGTGGGTTTCCTCCCAGCACTACTGTTTCCTCCCACATTCCAAAGACATGCAGTAGATGGACTAGACATTCTAAATTGGTCATAGGTCTGAGTGTGACTGTGTGATGTGAAAGAACTACCATGGCAGGGCTAGCCACCTGGTGGTGTAAACCTTGGCTCTAGATGATTGTCACTTTTGAAGTGACACCCCGACCCAATGTGCAAAAACGGGAAAAAAGGGGTTATGTATGGATGAATGGATTGCCAGAAAAAGAAATCATATGTCAAGACTGTTAAAGAAACAACAGGGAAAGTGATGAGAGATGAACAGAGGAAAGGAAATGTCAGCAATAAAAGGAAATGTATGGTGAAAATTCAGAACAAAGAAGAAAAAGAAATGGACAGGTATGACATTTGGAATAATTTAATAGTCTCATTGAGAGTGAAGGCTCAGGAGGTAAGAACTTTTATTCTTATTCATAAGAGACACTTTGTGACATTATTTCTGAGACTAGTTCTGTTCTGGAAAGTTTTTTGGGGATTATGTGAAGAAAAAGAACTTTAATCCATGGAATTCTTACATGGCTAAAGCATTTCACAAAGAAACAAAAAAGAAAATACATTTTCAATTTCAAACTGAAGTTGAAAAAAGGCTTTAAAGAGGCATTAAAGCAAACTTTATAAAGAAGTTATGGACATTACCAAAGTCTATGATAACAGTGGATTATGGGCTGGGGGATGGGACTGTCATGTATTGAAAATGGAGAAAGGAAAAAAATTATTCGTATCCCTGGTATGATAAATGTAGAGGGTAACAGATGTGTTGTAGAATATTGGGGACAACCAAAAACATGTTTTTTTTATGTGGAAAAGATGATCATTTGATAATTAACTGCAATATGAGGAAAAAGTATGAATTCATATGTTACAAATGTAACAAAACTGTGTATTTATGGATGGATTGTAATCTAGAGAAAAAGGATGAAGATGAAGAAACTTTGTGGAGGAGATACAACATGGAGCTTAGGAAAGTAGCTATGTTCAGGCATAGTTATAATTTGTAGAATGTCAGTGAAAATACTGAACATAACATTGGCAATGATGGGAAGATTAACTATTGTAGGTCTCAGATGGCATAATTAGGTATATAGAATTATAGCTTCATATGCCAGTGTTACAAGCAAAAAAGGGAACATTTATTTCATAAAATTTTGGATTATGTAGTGATTCATATGAATATACTATTAACAGAACAAGAGAAAATGATGTTAAGAAAAATTTTGAAGTTATAAAATGTGTCAATTTAAAGATTTGGAATAATAATCTGTGGACATTAGTGAGGTATATTTAAGATGGAAATGAATTGTTTTATAATATCACAAGGTTTAAATATAGCTAAGGCAGAGACACTTTTACCAGGCTTTTCAGATCACTCTGCCATATGGCTAGATTTATAAGATAATAAAGAGTATATCAAAATTGCAAAATGAATAAAAAGGATAAATGAAAAATTATGGGTGGAAAATAAAAAAGTGTATGTTTATGGAAAGATCACATTGTGTTTATAAAAACAGGTCTGAGTGGTGTCTAGCTTTGAAAGAAAAATATAAACAATGTTGTTTAGAATGACAGTCAGATGTAAGAAAAGTAGAAAAAATAAATAGTAAAACAGTGTGTAATGATGCTTTAAAGGATTTGCAAAGAAATTATAGAGAAAATTATGTGATGGAATGGAGAATTAAAGTAAAGAATCAAAAGAAAAAACAAATTATTATTTAAGCAAAGATATTACATACAAGGTAAAAAAGAAGTGGTATTAGCTTATTTGATTAGCATAGTTAAAGATAATATTGCTATAATGAGAGAAATGAAAGATGATAGAGGAGAGGTAAGAAGATCTCAGGAACAAAATTATTAATATGGTAATAAGTTATGTAAAGAAAATAACTGTTTCAAGACAGAAAGTACAAAAAAGAATGGCATGTTAAAATTTTAACAAAACAAGAAAATAAGGAATTGGAAAACAAGGTTGTCATATGAATTAAGTAAGATACTTAGACATGTTAATTTACATTCAGTTTCAGAATCAGATGGAATAACAATTTTCCAGACTGGCAAAAATATTTCTTAAAAGTTATGAACGAGTAGTTAAATGAATGTTTTATGTATAAAGATTTGTGCAGTGGTATACTTAAATTTTCTGTGGAAAAAGGCAGTTAAAAATAAAATTTAACATTGGAAGCCTATAGTATTAAACAATACAGATTATAAGATTTTTATTAAAATAATTCAGCAGAAATTGGAAAGTAAAATGAATAGTATTATGGAAGATAGTGTATATAGTTTAAAGGGAAGAGGATGTCAGGAATTATTATTCATAGTAAGGGAAATTGTGGATGCTATTATAAACAGGCCTGATAAGACCAGGATCATGACATGAGATTTAATTAAAGCTTTTGATTCAGTATAACATGAACTTTTGTTGACAATTATGGAAGAGTATAACATTAGTAAGAAAATTAAGAATGTATGTTGTTCTGCATATAATAAAAATAAAGTAAGAATTTAATGACTGGTTGGTTAAGCGAACCAATAGATATAAAGAATGGCATACATCAGGGATGTCCTACAAGTAGTATAGTATTTGTGTTAGTTATGAATGCCTTAGTCAGAAATGCAAATTTGCACGAGAGGTGTTACGTTTATTACTAATAAAGGGATAAAACTCCCAATCATATTTACTTATGCAGATTGATTACAAGAAAGAAAATCTGCATGAAAGAAGTTATATGTTATATACATCCAATGTTTAAATATAATAGAGAAGACTTTAAATAAAACAAAAAGTAAAGGACTAAGTGATATAGTAAAGGTAAGAGGAGTATCTTTCTCAGTGAAAGAACCCTCTGTGTTAGGAATAAGATTTGGGGGTAAAATGTATGTGAAGAACCATGGAATAAGATACTAGAGAAAATAAAGGAGCTTTGTTGTTTTTAGAAAACATACACACTGTTGTTTAATAAAAAGGTTTGTTTGATTAATTCAGTTATACTGGGAAAGATTGTATATTTAGCTAGTGTCTATATGTTGCCAATAATCTCTGTAGAAGAAATACTATAAGTATTTTGTTTCTTTTATATGGGGTTCAAGGATGAATTAATTAACAAGGAAGATGGAGGTTTTGGTTTAATAAACCCAATTGTTTATGCCATTTCTTTGAATTTGTATAAAGTTTTGTTTTGAATAAATGATAAAAATGAAAAGTTAGGAGTAAATTTACTAAAGTACAAATATAAGTGGTATTGAGATATGTTCAAAACACAAAAGAGGAAAAGCATGTTTAAATGAAGTAATGAGATGTTATCAAGAAAAAAATATTTTATGGATATAAAAATATCATGATGCAATATTATTAAGTTAATCGTTGGGCTGAGCCAGAGAATGAAAAAGTTAATGCTATAAAAGTACAAAAATGTAGTGCAATATGTAAGTAGAATGTCAAGATTTTTATGGAGATTAGGAATTGATAAATTACCAGTAATGGGACATATGGCATATAAAAAAATCAGTGAAAGAATATGTATATATTGTGGTAAAGAAGAAACTACAGACAGTTTGGCTGAGATATCAGAAGCACAAGTAAAGCTTTATTTTCAGCAGCTATCTACGTCTTTGGCTCCATTTTTTTCTATATTATTAGAGAAAGTCAATATTCCATTTTGGGGATCAAGAAATTTCTTGCTAAGGTATAACAAGCAGAAAGAGCCAGAAAGTGAGATATTTAATAACATAATTTTAGTTGGTGTAATGTTTTATTAATGATATTGTCAGAATACTTTGAGAAAGATAGGCATGGGATCTAAGGTTATTCCCAGGTATCTACAATACATAATATCAAGAACTAATATAATGAAAAGTCAAACACAATCCAAAGGGATATTTCACTTGATTTCATACATGTGCAAATATTTGGTGCTTTGACTTGGAAAGTAACATACAGCAACATGGTGTGGTGTTGATTCATTCAAAAGCACTATTCTGTGATACATTGTATTGTACGTTAAATGTCTTTTATTGAAAAAAGGAATATTTTCTTTTATTTTTGTACATTTGCAGATAGCATATGGTGCACTGATTAGCAGCATCATACATCAGCACAGGTTTGATTTTTTGGTAAGAGCTATTCTGTGGTATTGATAATGACAAATTATAGCCAAATATAAGCAGAATTAATGTTTACTTTATTTTACAAGTTTGTAGATATAATTTGATATATTATTTAGAAGTAATGCATAACACTGAGGTTTAGATTCTTTGGCAAACACTATTATGTGTAATCTGTAACAACCAGTTATTGCCAAATATAAGAAAGATTAATATTTCCCTTTATTATACATGTTTGTAGATATTTGGTGTACTATTTACAGCAATCAGTAATGCGGTTCTGATTCTTTGACAAGTGCTGTTTTGGGACACCTGATTGGAAGGCAATAAATAGAATGTGCAAGCCTGTCTCCATTATGCAGAGAGATGGAGCTCTGACTTTTACCAAGACAACCAGAGTTTGACTAGTGGCCCTGGCACTTGGGGAGCCAGGGAGGGATGGGAAAGACTGAAGGGGTGTGGCCCACTTGCCTGACCCAGAGGGTAGGTGGGGTATGCATGCAATCTGTGACACAAAGAGTAGTGGAATCTCTGAAGAGGTAAATGGAGACACCACCACTTGTGTCATGAAGATACAAGCAAGTTATTTAGAAGACACTCCCCTTGCAGATGTGAGGGGCATCATCCATGGACAGCCCATTGCAAGTTCCTTCATGTGTCTTGCTAGGACTAGGTGTTTACACATTAAGGCCAAGAAGAAAACAGATATACCTTGACCTACACCTGACAGCTGCCTTGATGGTGACCCCTCTTGTTTGCCCCCCCCCCCCCAGTGAGGGAAGAAATGGGCTGACTGACCGACAGAAAGTTTGAAGATGAGCAGGCAGTGAGGACAAGAAGTACAAAAATATGTGTAAAGGCTGTACTGCCAGAACCACACTACTGCAGTTCTTAACAAAAATAGTGATCATGGAGAAGCAATGGACAGGAACATAGCATGGATTGTTTAGCAAACACTGCTTTATAACAGTAGTTCCCCAGTTTAACCAGATATAAACAAGATGGATTTTTTTTTTATATTTGGAAGCATCATTTGGTGCCATGTGTGTGTTATATACAAAGTGGGGGTAAGACATTGTATGCAATCTTCTTTCTTGCATAGCCACAGTAAACTATATATGTAGCAATCATGCAGATGACCCCCATTGATCATATGTGATTCACAAACACAGCACCTTCTGTGAATAGGCTGGTCACAATGAAGTAACCCACAGGACTCTATCCATCAGATGGTGTTGCACTTGTCAATGCAGGGATCCTCCTTCCCTAGAGATATGTTGTTCAGCTTATGGAGTTGAACAGCATATCAGTGCTATAGTGAAAAATCAAAAAATACTTTGCCTGCTAGAACAAATCCTATGAAAAGCACAGTTCCGCATGATGTAGGCAGCCTTGATACCACAGCCACACATTTTTCTTTGCCCACACAGTAATGCTGCCAAACCCCTGCAGTAAGAGCTCCAGCAGCACCAGATCCCCTCATTACAATAATATGGTAATAATCCTAGCACCATCAGCTCACAAAATGAGTGAAATCCTTTACGAATTACTCTTAGGCATGACAGCAGTGCACAGCTCAACCAGGAACTGGAGCTTAGTAAGGTATTATATACTTTAATAAGCAGCTGCTTGTTAAGGTGCGTAATACCATACTAAACTGCTGTTCCCAACTGCATTGTGTAGGACCATCATGCCACACATCACTTTCAGTGTCAGAAGTACTGGTGTAAATAGTGTACAAGTGTGTTGTATGAGCAGCTGCACATCATTCATAGAAGATGTCCAGCTTCTGCATGTTGCTGTTTATTGCTACAGTGTATATGTATGAAATACGGTAATGGGAAGCAACATACCAAACATAATAAAGAGGTTGCATTTATGCAACTGTGATGTGATGTAAGTTTTTCAACACCATAGCCCATCTTTATGACTATGGGAAAGCAACATGCAACATTTTAAAATGATTGCAAGAAAGCAACATATGTCACTGTACTGTTCAATACAAATATGTGCTATGAGAGAGAGAAAGAGAGAGAGAATAAAGATGAGGTATTGTGGTTAATTGAGTTAATATAATCTTCTTTACTAGCTCTGTGGCACATAGGGGTAATGCCCTTTGACCAAGGGGATCTCAAATCACCAAGTGACCCATGTGCTGGAAGAGCTAATGAGGAATGGTGGCAGTGAACATCCAAAAGACATGTTCATCTGGGTGGAGGAGCACAGTCTGGCCTACTGCAGGGTGACCAACAGAGTTGCATAATATGCAGCATATCATCCAGGAATGTGCACATATGTCTGAAAAGCTGCATCTACATGACAGCCTTCATGTGGCATGTGCCGAAATGTGTACACCTATAGGAGAAAGCATAGTAAGCCCTGATGCATGGGAGTCTTCACGTCAGTTTCCAGGATGGAGTTAGGGTTACTGACTGGAAAAAGCATAACTACTTTGATGATATTTACACAAAGATGGCTCTTGTATGGGTAATGAGGAATGAATATGTACTTTTACCACAGAGAATAGATGTTCAGCAATCATGGAGGAAGGGAAAATACATAAAGGAGAATGTTTTAACACAATCTTCACAAGCCGTGTTACTATAATTCCACTTAGAAAACTCTGTTGTTCAAGACAGAAGCCAAAGGGATGGGAAATTAATTTGTCTATACATGAAAGACAAGTATAAATATATGAATGAGGAAATGTTTATGTCAATAAGGTCTTCTTCGTCATGGGAATTAACATACAGGATTTAAACATGATCACAAGTAGGCAATATATGGAACTGTATTCTTGAAGAGAAAGCTGTGCTGTGCATGGTAGAATAGATGGCAGATGAGAAATTATGGAAAACTGATAAATCAACAGCATGCTGATCTCAAGACATCCACATTGAAACTTAAAAATAATAATAATGTTTACTAAAAAAAATGGTTAATCACTTTCATTTTATATACCTTTTCAGAATGGAAAACTAATTTGCATTATGTGAGCAGGAGCAATATTTTTGTTTATTATATAAATTAATTTCATATACGGTGCAATGAGGAAGCACCACTCAGTAACACACAGCAACACAGACTACAGCATGAGTGCAGAGACCAGAGTCTGCCTGATATGAAATGGCAGTATAATGGCACAGCAATGAGCAGCAGCATCACAATGAGGGCACCTGCAGAGGCAAGTTGGGGTAAACAATATGGCAAAGGGACTCAGAAATGTATTTAGTTCTTGGCCAAGAGATGCTAACTTCAGAGTTGATGACTGCAACTAAAGTGTGGAGATATGAGAGGCAGACCATGAAAGCATGTAAGGAATAATGACTTCACTGGTAAACCTATATAAGCAAGAAGCTGTTATTGCCACTGATAGTCATGGTGTTGCCCCTCATTGTCCTAGGTGGTGCTGAATCATCCATTCATGCTTAACATATCATGCCCTCTGCAACACTGAAACTGTGAACTGCTGCAGTGTGAGCAGGAGCTGGTTAATATGTGTCACCCTCGTATACAGGCCCATGACATGTGTAGCATACCTATCCCTCTAGACACCAAGGTATGTATGGATATGTGAATCCCAGCTACAGTAACTTCTCAGCAACTAATAAGGGACTCAGTGGGTATTTTCCATGCATCTACCTCTAGGGCATTGCACCAGTTCCTCAATGCCATGGTAAAGCATATGGGGGGAGGCATACATGGTTTCCATGTATCACAGAGGAGAGAGGCAACTCCATGTGGGCCTTTTATGACATAGCCCATTTCTCTGATATACTGTGGGCCATAGACTGTACCTATATTGCAATAAAGGCCCATCTGAGAAGCAGATAAGGTGGCATATTAACAATAACAGGTTTACTACATCAATTGCCAAGTAATCTATAATGTAAACAGTTTTATATACAATGTGTGTCTGCAGGCTAGCCAAGCAGTATCCATGAGTCTCAAATATGGTGGATATGTGACCTATATCAGTGGTTTGTCCATGGTTGTTTCACCCAGGCTGTATCTTATTAGTGATGCTAGATATGCCCTGGAGCCATGGTTAATGACACCTATAAGAACTCCTTAGATCATGGCAGAAAATGGTTACAAGTCTTGTCACAGACCAATTTCAATGACAAATGTGTTTTGGCCTGCTGAAGTTCCATTTGTGTTGTCTGTCTGTTTGTATCTGAGGGTACTCTGCAGTCTGACCTTACCACATGCACAAAAATATTCACAGTGTGCACAGTGTTATGTAACATCATTAATCAAGCAGTTACAGCAGGGCAGGCACATTAAAGAGGAGGAGGAGGAGGACATTCCCAGACTCAGCAGTGAAGGAGGTGCTAGATGAGAAGAGCTAAGGACTTTACCAGATGGAGGCAAAAGCATAATGCCATGGTACTAGCTAAGCAACAGCATCTAGTTCATAAGAATGACCCAAATTAAAGCATTATACTGAGCAGCAAAAAATGATGCATGCAAACCCATACCCAAACTGTGCCATAACATGCAAAGACTAGCTATACTGTACATCAGGCATAGGCTGTCCAATTAACAGAGTGCAAAGGTCTGGACACAAGCATCATCACATGCACAGGTGTGGAGAGCCACAGTGATAAGTGTCATCACCAGGCAGATTGTGGGTATGTTGGTGATGGGAGGCAATGCAGATGTTTCAGTGAGTGTGTGCTGGGACATAGCCCTAGCAGATTTTGCAGCACTGTGCCAGGATCTGGTGGGCAGTTCCAGGGCACCCACAGGTGATGTATGCACAGATCATGTGTATAACCATCCTCTGGGATGGCTACCAGCACAACTCACACCGCACTGAGATGGCAAAGTGCTCCATGACCATGAAGTGTGGCTCATGCTTTGGCAGAGTGCTCCATGACCATGAACCATGGCTCATGCTTTGGCTAGACTAAACAGTAACCCTCCCACCTGAGAGTATATATTTAAATGTGCTTACCTTTGCACTGCATCACAGAGTGGAAGTGGTGGCATTATGTGTCTCTGCCCATGGTCTCACTCTTCCACTGCAAACTTCTCAGTGTAGACCGATGTGGACTGGCCATGCTGCTCAGCATGCAAACCAGTTGCTCCATGAGCAGTGTGGGACTGTGAAATTTCAGAGATACGTCCTATACGGAAAATACAACTTCTAAGTAATTGTGACTATACAGGGCACCGCTAACTGCTGCTGCGCAAAGCACAGTTTATATACAAGCTGAAAAAAGCAACTTTTAAACTAGGTTTACCCACAAGCCAATCAAATAAGCACACAAATGCTTTTCACCAGAAGTTCCCAGTTCAAATAAGTGAAATCATCCCTGTCTTGCCATAATGGTGCAGATTTTTAACCCTATTAATGTAAAATTGACTGGTTTGGAGCCCAAGTGTTAGGGAACCACAAAATATATGCCTAAAAAACAACTGGGTACAACAGATACAATATATTTTTCAGTGACAAATGTCTCGCGCGCGCACACACACACACACACACACACACACACACACACACACACACACACACACACACACACACACACATAATACTCACCACACTAAGGACTAGACAGATAGAAAGCCAACAGAAAATTATTGACTTTAATAATTGGCTTAGCTACTGGTGTTATTCCAAAGGGGCCTATCAAAACAGATGTCTGGCACAGTCTTGTGAGGCTTTTGTCTGATGCCACTATCATACCCTCCTCTGGTGATTAGTCCCAGCACCGTTATAGTGACCTGTTGTAGTGCTATCCTGGCCTTTTTAGCCAGCGGGAATAAATTTTTTGTCTTGTAAGTTAAATAGGATTGTACTGGAGTTTTGATTTAGAATGTTAAGGGTGTTTGTCAGTAATTGGCAATTATTCTGGGTTGCAGTTTTTTGCAGGTATGGGGGTTACTTGACAGTTTGAGAGTGTTGTTATGTTGTGTCTTTGTTCCCATTGACTTCATTTTGCCCATGTTTCATTGAGACAATGTCAGTGTTGGTCATACTTTACCCATAAATGCCTACCTATCTGTCTGTATATAGATATGACCTAATATGCAAACTGCTGTGTACCGTTTCCCTGTATGGCAATGATAGATGGTCTATAAACATGGTACTCCACATAGTGGCCACAGCTTTTGGTGCATAAGACTACCATGTCATCACCTCACCATATACAGCTGGACACACAAAGTAGTGGAATCTGTGGCATTACACATGTGCCTCTGTATCCAACAGGGCATTGCACATGTGCCTCCACACTGTACCACAGGGATATCACACACATGCCTCCGCGCCCTACCACAAAGATATTGCAAACATGCCTCCACGCCCTACCACAAAGATATTGCAAACATGCCTCCACACCCTGCCACAGGGATATTGCATACAGGCCTCCACACCCTGCCACAGGGGCATTGCACACATACCTCCTCACTCTACCACAGGGCCATCAAATAATGCAGGGAGGCAGGAGTTTCTGACATGCCATAGTAGCATATATACTGATTGTTTATTAAACATCTGCATACTGCCCTGATAGGTCTTCAGCACATAACAAATAGTAATTTTTCTTCCCACTCCCTTTGCCGCTATCCTTTTTTCCTAATTTTATTTCGTGTTTGTTGTTTAATTTCACTCCATTTATGTTTGTTTTTTCCACAGCATCTGCTATGGTTATGCCACAAATATAACCCAGGTCCATACTCTCCCCCTGACTCCAGTCTGGGCCTTCTAAGTAATTGTGACTATACAGGGCACCGCTAACTGCTGCTGCGCAAAGCACAGTTTATATACAAGCTGAAAAAAGCAACTTTTAAACTAGGTTTACCCACAAGCCAATCAAATAAGCACACAAATGCTTTTCACCAGAAGTTCCCAGTTCAAATAAGTGAAATCATCCCTGTCTTGCCATAATGGTGCATATTTTTAACCCTATTAATGTAAAATTGACTGGTTTGGAGCCCAAGTGTTAGGGAACCACAAAATATATGCCTAAAAAACAACTGGGTACAACAGATACAATATATTTTTCAGTGACAAATGTCTCGCACACACACACACACACACACACACACACACACACACACACACACACACACACACACACACACACACACACAATACTCACCACACTAAGGACTAGACAGATAGAAAGCCAACAGAAAATTATTGACTTTAATAATTGGCTTAGCTACTGGTGTTATTCCAAAGGGGCCTATCAAAACAGATGTCTGGCACAGTCTTGTGAGGCTTTTGTCTGATGCCACTATCATACCCTCCTCTGGTGATTAGTCCCAGCACCGTTATAGTGACCTGTTGTAGTGCTATCCTGGCCTTTTTAGCCAGCGGGAATACATTTTTTGTCTTGTAAGTTAAATAGGATTGTACTGGAGTTTTGATTTAGAATGTTAAGGGTGTTTGTCAGTAATTGGCAATTATTCTGGGTTGCAGTTTTTTGCAGGTATGGGGGTTACTTGACAGTTTGAGAGTGTTGTTATGTTGTGTCTTTGTTCCCATTGACTTCATTTTGCCCATGTTTCATTGAGACAATGTCAGTGTTGGTCATACTTTACCCATAAATGCCTACCTATCTGTCTGTATATAGATATGACCTAATATGCAAACTGCTGTGTACCGTTTCCCTGTATGGCAATGATAGATGGTCTATAAACATGGTACTCCACATAGTGGCCACAGCTTTTGGTGCATAAGACTACCATGTCATCACCTCACCATATACAGCTGGACACACAAAGTAGTGGAATCTGTGGCATTACACATGTGCCTCTGTATCCAACAGGGCATTGCACATGTGCCTCCACACTGTACCACAGGGATATCACACACATGCCTCAGCGCCCTACCACAAAGATATTGCAAACATGCCTCCACGCCCTACCACAAAGATATTGCAAACATGCCTCCACACCCTGCCACAGGGATATTGCATACAGGCCTCCACACCCTGCCACAGGGGCATTGCACACATACCTCCTCACTCTACCACAGGGCCATCAAATAATGCAGGGAGGCAGGAGTTTCTGACATGCCATAGTAGCATATATACTGATTGTTTATTAAACATCTGCATACTGCCCTGATAGGTCTTCAGCACATAACAAATAGTAATTTTTCTTCCCACTCCCTTTGCCGCTACCCTTTTTTCCTAATTTTATTTCGTGTTTGTTGTTTAATTTCACTCCATTTATGTTTGTTTTTTCCACAGCATCTGCTATGGTTATGCCACAAATATAACCCAGGTCCATACTCTCCCCCTGACTCCAGTCTGGGCCTTCTAGTGCTGTGAGGGGTGGCCAGGTTGCATCACTGTGACCTCTGATGGTTGCTCAATAAAAAAAGAGTGTTATTGTTCCTTCCTGTGACACTGACAGAGATATGCATTTTGTCACATGGTGTGAGACGAAGGAGGTGGTAAGAGAGTTAGTGAACTAGTGACAAGGAGCTCACATCAACAACTTGAAGTGTGTCCTCATGCAACTTGAAGATTTGTACCACTTTCTGTTTTCTGCCTTCACCATGAGTCGAGTTGGGATGGTAGCCAGGATGCTGACTGACCTCTCCATGCATCTAGCCCATGCAGTCTGACCAAAAGAGGGTTCTACTCATCCTATCCCTCTTCATAGTGCTCTTCTTCTGTGCTTGTCACCTCCCACAACTGTTCGTTGTCAGTTCTCTTCATCATAAATGTCCTCCCTTTGTCTGTATGTCTATAATTCCACTGTCACCCCTATCAAATATGTTAGCACTTCTCCTGCAGTGTTTGCCTTGGATTTATGTTTGTTTATCCATCCTTGTTTCCAAACTTCTTCATCTTTCCATCCCTTATCTTACCCTTACATCCTTCCCAATTTTTACTTCTCAAATAAAATGGGCACCTGTACCTGCAGAAAATTATGATCTTCTTCCACCCCCTCCCCACTCCCATTCTTATCTCAAAATTTCCTTGTGTGTATTCCTCTGTTATTTGTGTGTATTCCTCTGTTATTTGTGTGTATTCCTCTGTTCTTTGTGTATATTCCTCTGCTTGCTGCCATTACTACTTTCCTATACTCTCATTTGCATCCCTGTCAAAAGTAAAAAAACAGATATAACATTTCTATAGGCACTTTGATGTAGTTTGCAAGCTTTTACCAAAGCATTAGTATGTAGTGCATGCCTGCTACTTGCTCAACAGTTCTCTTTGTGCCTGTCCTGGCCACAATTGTGGGAATCTCTATCTCTCTCTCCTGCCTCCACTCATACCTCTCAACTGTACAGAGTTTTACAGAATGTCCAGATTTTTGTTCCACTTTTAATAAAATTGTGGTCTTCTGGAAAATTAGTGGCAAATCATTAAAGACTGAAGTTAAAAAATAATGACAGACGTTTGAGTTTCAGACTTCATACCCTTCAGAAAATTCATGCTAATGCAAAACATGTTATTCTATCAGCTTTCTAAGTTTGTAAGAACAATATTTAAAAAGTGTCCTTATTTTTGGACCTTTGTCGCACTTTTATTTATGGCTTTGTCCAGATTTCTTGCAATTAGAGGTTGAGAGGTATGTCTCCACTGGGCCTGCCATTTCCATGGGTGGCTTTTCTAATTAGTTGCAGTTTCAGACATGAAATTTCACCTAGTTAATTAATAATTGGCTTTGAGAAGCATTGTGCTATCCACAGAAGCATCAGAGCATTTGGGATAGACATATTTCTGAATTCCAGTGATGGCCTTTACCAAAATATGCAACCTTTTAAAAATGATTACAAAAATAGTAACATATGACATTTTATTATTAATTAGAGGACATTGCTGTGCATGATAAGTAGAATGGAAATGGGGAACTAATTTTACTTTTTCCAGCAAGAGGAGTATCTGACTTTATTGTAGCTGTTTATAGACATCATTTGGCAAACTGTATGATGGGATATTTCACTAATTTTCATGTATGCAAGCCCATCCATCATTTGGTACTCTGTGTAAAGGAGGAGCTAGAAGGTAACGTACATCATCTTATAGTTGACTAAAAAGTTATGCTGTGTGCCGTACAGCAGACTGATGCCACTGCATAACTGATTTAATTCAGTTTTCAGATGTTGTATTAATTCAGTTGAGCATTGAATGTTGTGTACAGCACAATAGATGGAGACATCACCTAATTTTGTTAGATGGGGAATGGAAAATGAATCAAGTGCTATTCTGTCCTTTTCTCTGCATTCTGTGCAGTAGAACTAATACAGTCTTCAGATGCCATTTTGTGGACAATAAAATTAATGCAAATGGGTACAGGAAACTGATTTTACTAACTGGAGCTGTATCATTTGTATTTGCACTTTATGACTATCTGAAAGCAATATATAACATTTAAAAAAAATCTCAGAAAAGCAGCATTTGTCCTTGTCCTACTGAATATGAAAGGATGGGATAGCGAATGTTAACAAGGAGGAAAATGGTGGTGAGACTGATTTCAGCTTCATGTTTCAAGACATGAGCCATCATTAAAATTAATGATATAATGTTCTATCAGTGAGTAGCACATCATTTTGAAGACTCATTCATTTTCCTATCAGTTTGTTTGTTTATTTGCATATCTGTATGTTTTGATGTGACCAGCACTGTAGAGGCATTTATGAGACTGAAGCAGCATATTGTACTTGTGTATCAGCACAGACTGACATAAATAACAGAAATCCCATGCTGTTTCACTGACAGAAAGCACCAGAACACAGAGACGAGGTGATACCTGTTACTAGACCAACATGGATTTTATGGTCCAATAAAATATATGATATCATCTCTGTGTGACTATTGCATTATATCGTTCCAAGATGCTTATGTATGATTAAACACTGGTTATTCCTATTCAAAAATAATCCAAACTCATAATGAGAAAAGTCACATCAAAGCTTTAAGGGTGACTGTGGAAATTTTCATAAAATATTTGACATTGGTGAATCTGTTCAGATGCAGAATTGGCGGACCCCTGTTTTCTTTGAAACTTGGAAATATGAGAATGGATCTTTTCCTTGTTCCTCTGCTGGTCAGTCTCCATTATCACTTGGTAAAGAAGGACTACAGCTGCACTAAAAGCTTCCCTGGCAACAACTGATGTGACACAGGAGATCAAACTTATATGTGGCTAAAGTATTTCTAAAAAGCAGCCCTTCTTTACTATATCCAGCACAAACTTAACTTCAGCGATGTTGCTTGAAGCGGGACTAAACTTGTAGAGATGTCTTTCTGCATGCAGTACCTAACTGAAACAGACAGAGGGGGCAGATATGGTGAAAGTCGTCTGGACTGGAAAAGAAAGATGACCTCCTCAGGCAATTGATAGCTTTCTTACTCATGAAGACCTTGGTAACTTTGGAGGAGAAAGAAAAAAGGGAAAATGGTTCATAGTCATCCTTCACCTTGCACATATGCCACTTTTGGGAATGCTACATTATTTCCTAAGTGATTTCCACAAAGAGAAATTCATCCTGAAAAACAGCATCCATCTTGTCATGGAATAAGGAAAATCTGAACCAAATTATCTTTGCAGGTAGGTACCAGTAGCTGCAATCCTGGCCAGTACATTTGCTGATGTCAGTATTATGGATATTTTTGACAGCCTCTTGTGCATCCAAGTCAGAAAGAGTGGATAAGTTGAAGGAGTGGAGAACATTTTCAGAGTTTAATCAATATGAGAAGACTGTAATTAAGATAAATGAGTCAGATAACAGAGAACTCACAGACCCAATATGGCAAAACAATATATCATTTTGCTAATTTTTTCATTATATTGGACTCCTTGCCTAATGGTAAAATGCAATTCCCCAGTACTAAAATTTCTGAGTCTTGTGCCAAGCAAAGGCATCAGTTTTGGTGCACCTTGTCAGAAAGGAGGATCACTCATGGAGTGGCCTGTATTAGATACTGAGAAGCCAAAGTATGTGTTCTTCCAAAAGTCAAACATACCATTTTTAATTCCAGGATCCAGGGAGAAGGACAAATACTTTTTCTTTTTCATTCTTCCCCAAAGAGGCATCACCATGCTTATGAGGGAAAGAAAAGGAAGAAACTGATTATGGGCAAATCACATATCAAGACAATGTCCCTGAATTGTCCCCTATAAAACTGGGGACTTTTATTTTATGATGTGATTCCCCCTGCCTGCCTACCATCTAACCATCCCCTACTGGGCTCAAGACTAGTTATTCCATAGGAGTTAGGTGTTTCCTCACATTCCCTATGGTAAGAGCCATCTGGAGGGGCCATCATCAAGGCAAACATGAGGGAGTTTGGTGTTCTCACTGGCATTTTGGCAATGAGAGCTTATTTTGTATGAAGGTCTAACCCCTCCTCTTGGGTGGTAATATGGGAACTTACATCACCATGGAGACTGCCTATGACTCTATATCAATTTGATTATGTTTATTCATATGACTAACAAAAGCCACCATCACTAGCATGGATGGTAACACCCACATCTTCCTTGCATCTGTCCGTAACATCTTGATACCATAGCTGTAGTCTGTCTGTGAATGGAAATAGAATTGCAGTCTGGGGACTCCCAAGATGGCTGCACATTGAGTAACAGCTTAATTGTAGCTCTCTCAGTGTGAAAACAGAAACTCAACAAATAAGACCAATGGGCTTTTGCTTTTCTGGAAAAATTTCAATAACTGGCTAGCAAGTGCACTGTCTGGATACCAGGAAAAAGAAATACAGAGGACCTGAAAGAAAATCAGCTACAAAAGGTGAGGAAAAAAAAACACTAACTGGGAAAAATACTGCAGCTCTTCAGCAAAAATCAGTGCAAACTCCAGACATGACTTCCAGTAACCTAGAATAAATGAAACACTAATGGAGCATATCAACTCAAACAACAAAAGGCTGGAAGAACCTTTAAACAGATATTCATATGAGGTGATAAAAACTGAAAATCAGATGTCAAAATAAAGAAAAGGCTGAATGAATATGAGACTGCTCAAGAAGAGATGTTTAAAAAATAATAGAATTAGAGGACAGAGCACATAGGGAAACCTGAGATTTTTAGCTGTACCAGAGAATCTGGAAGGAACAAACTATATTAATTTTATGAAAGCACAAACAAGCAAGGACTGGTATCCCACAGCAGGAGTTGTTAATTGAATGGGCACATGGTGTGTATGCTCTAAACCTGACTATGAGAAAGCAATCTAGACATTTAATAGTAAAGATGCAATCATACCAGCAGAAGGAGTTGATTCTGACAAAACTGTGGAAAAAGGACAAAGTACTAAAAGTGGAGAATGATTACTCACTGTACACCAGGTAGAAGAGGAGTAAATTTATTCCACTATTCAAAAAATGTTGAGAAGCAGGCATGAGATTCAAACTGCTGTACCCAGCTATCTTTAAAATATTCTTCCCTGGAGGAACAAAATCATTTTAATGAAGTACATGCTAAGGAGAAAATACAAAAGTTTGTTCAACAAAAAGTGATTTTCTCTCTTGTTTTCCTGATAATAAAGACCACAGAGAAATTTTGCCAGTGAAAGATTTCCCAATGTTTCAATGGAAAATGCTGGAATGAAGGAAGGGAGCATAAGAGTTGACTTGAAGAATCGAGAGTACATTGGAAATGAACCAAAGACAGGATTCTGGAGGTGGAGATGAGCCAGAATAAAAGTAGTAACTTCGAAATTGACATTATCTATTTGTGAAATGTGACAGAGCAAGAAAATCTGGAAATATTCAATTTTTGGGGGCTTTGTTAGACTTGTGGGAGACTCTAAAGCATATGGCCTACTTCAAGTCATTAATGTTCTGAAAAATAATTTAGGTAGGGGAAGAGGAGGGAGAAAGTTAACTGTAAGTAAACACGTTTTTCTTAATAGTACTATTTTTATGGTGAATGATTTTCTTTGCATGCTATAATGTGAAGTTTTCTCAGTTGTTTTGAGAATGGGATTACTGGCTCAAACATATGTCCTATGTAGCCCGACTGAAAAAACTCCAGCTGTACTCAGTGACATATTGCTTACTCAGAGGTGATCTCTGCCTGACTTACAAAGCCATGTCCAACTCAGAATTGATGGACATGCTCCACCTAAAGAAATCCATGTCACTGCGAGCCACGCACTCTAGTGAGCTAAACCTCACCACAACAATGAATAGAACATGCTGGAGGGATAGATTCCTGTCGCAGAGACTCCCCATGCTTTGGAACAAAATTTGTAACTACATTAGGCAGAGCCCTCACTAACACTCTTCAAGAGAAGCCTTGATGAGTGGATGGGTAACAGAAAAGACACCCCTGGGATCACTTCATTGGCTCTGCTTGACAGAGGCTCAGTTAATTAATCAATGGGGTGGCAAAAGCTGACACACTCTGGCTAGGCTTATAAATGCCCTCAGGCAGATAGCCTAGTACCTACCTATGAATAATGGGGATGCTATTGTGGACAGGTGCTCCTGTTTTTTTTCTTTCTCCCTTCTTCCCTCTTTCCCCTTGTTCAGTTTTGAGAGTTGTGGGCACTGCAATGTAAAAAAAAAAGAAGAAGAAAAGTCTGGTTAAAATAGCATGACAAAAGAAAATTGAATGTATTTTTTTCTCATTTTTTAATGGGGGATGACTGGATTAAAGCCCTTAGTTTAATCTAGTAACATGTTTTAATTGAAAGCAAATAAATTAAAAAATATTGAATATTATGATGCTTTTTCTAGCAAATAAATGTATGCATAGTAACAATTTTGAACCTAGTCCTCATGTCTCCATGGAGACAGTCTGATAAAGAGAAATTGGCTAGGAGATAATATCATCTGAAAGCATTCAAGTGTTTTCATAGCTGGGAGAGCTATAAAGATAAGACAAAACCAGACATCACTTAGTAGACACACAGGCTGCACCATGCATCTTAGCATGGCTAACCTTTCTTTTAGGTTAACCCAAGTCTGTGAGTGTGGTTATCAGTTTGGAACATTTGCTCCTATTAGGAGGATAAATATTTGAGGATGTACATAGTTTTGTGTGTCAGCATTAAGTTAATGGGTTTTAGGCGGCATTGGTGGTGTTGTTTTTGTTTGGGGGCTTTCAATAAAACAAAAAGTTTTGTAAGATGAAGTATAGGCTCAAATGGATATGATAAAAGCATCTGTAAAAAAGTTCAACCTGCCAGTGTGTGTATATAACACAAAAGCTAGAACTAGACATTTAACAAAAGAGCTGTTATAATAAAATGTGGGAATAATAACTTTTTATTACAATAATGTTTTCTGTAATATCCTTAAATGTCAATGGTCTCACAGATAAATACATGAAAGACAGAGAGGGGAATTATTAAAAATGTAGAGTGAAAATAGTTATGTTGCTGGAGACACACTTGGAAAAAAATTAATGTGTAAATTTGGTAAAAAAAGGTTTTCAGGATGGTTATTCAGCAGAATACCTGGGGCAAAGAGAAAGAGGAGTACATATATCAATTGCAAGAGGAGCTCCAATAGTGATACAAGAGGATAAAAAAGATAATAATGGTAGATTTGTAGTACTAAGGGGCTACTGCCAAGGGAAGAGAATTATATCAGCATGTATTTATATTCCACTTAAAACTGCTATAATGGAGCTTAAGAAAACTCTAGGAGAAATAATCAGCTTTCAGCAGGGAGTATTACTTATAGGTGGAGACTGGAATTTGGTTTACAGCAAGGAAGATGTGTCTGTGGGTCCCAGAAGACAAAGTATAACAAAAGAGAGTAGACATTTAAAGAAATGTATGAAAATATTTGGCACGAAAGATGTGAATTCAGTCCTAGGAGTGCGGAATGAATTTATGTATTATTCCCCAAGATACAAAAACTGTTCTAGGCTAGACAGAATTTACATTTCTCAGGAACATGTGCATTTAATTGAAGGTCTTGATATGCACACAATAACTATTTCATATCATACAATGATAATAACTAAAATAAAGATGCAGGGTAATGAAATAAAAATGAGACACTGGTGCTTTCTCACCCATCTGTTGAAAAGAGAGTAATTTAAGGAATGGTTACTGGGAATTATTCAGGAAATATCAGACAAGATAGAAATTTCTTTGGAAAATATAGCTAGGGAGTGGGATAAAATTAAAGAGAATTTTAAAAATAGGGTGGAAATAAAAGAAAGGGATATATGGTTAAGAAGTAACAAGAGAGGGACCGACAAATGTTAAAGTATTGCAGAATAGAAGGAATCTCACAGAACAAGAACAGGAGCAAATGCAGAATGCTAAACAGAAAATAAGGGATTATCTCAATAATATGCATGAGTTTAGAAAGATTGCTGTTAAGCAACTGTTTTTTGATAATAACTCTAGAGCACAAATTTTTTTAGCATAATAAATCAGGCAACAGATGGTAGAAAGGGCTGTTACAAAGCCTTGGGAGCCTACAACAAGGAAGATAACAAGAGATCCTGTAGAGGTATTAAAAATATTTCAGAAATTCTATGGGAGCCTCTATAAAACAGAAAAATACAAAAATCAAGAAAAGGTACAAATGGAAATTTTTATGGAAGAATTAAATATGCCAAGGTTAGAGGTAGATGAGGCTCAATTACAAACAGGATAGGAGGAGATTAGATAAAAATGGTGATGTATAACCAATCCATAGGAAAGTGTCCAGGAATAGATGGTATTCCTGTGGAAGTTTGGAAGCTAGGAGTGAAAAAACTGATAAAGATCGGGAAGGTTTTGTTTAACAGTATTTTGAGGGAAGGAGAAGTACCAACATCCTGGAAGAAGTTGGTGGTAGCTGTAATACTCAAAGAGGGTAAGGATCCATCAGATCCAGCTGCATACAGCCCCATTTCAACACTAAACCATGATTTTAGAGCAGTTATGTCTATAATGGCTAAAAGACTGGCAAAAGTGATGCCAAAATTGATAGATATGGATGAATGCAGTTTTATGGAAAGAAGGCAAACATCTGACAACATTAACAGAACATTGATGATTCAGAGGGAATCAGAATGTAAAAAAATACCACTGTTGTTGGTGGGTCTTGATGCAGAGAAAGCATTTGACAGAGTAAGCTGGAACTTTATGAGCAGGGAAACACAAGCATTTGCATTTCCTGAAAATAATTATAAGGTTGATTAGGAGGATATATGAGGAATTGGAGGCAAAAATTTGAGTGGGTGAGGCCCTCTCTGGTAATTTCTGTTTGAGCAGAGGAACCAAGCAGGGGTGTCCTCTTTCCCCTTTGTTCTTTGCATTATATTTAGAACCACTGGTAAAGAAAATAAGGGACTAAGAAATTCAAGGATATAATTGGCATGGTAGTAAAGAAAAGTTGGCTCTATTTGCAGATTATATTATTTTACAACTGATAAAACCAGAAAAGGACATTACAGTGTTATGGAACATTTTGAGACATTTTCAAATCTTTTCAGGATACAAAATTAATGAAGCTAAAACAAAGGCAATAGCAGTAAATTATGTACCCACACCCAAATTGGTTCAGCAATATCCGTATTTATGTGAACATGATAAAATCAAGTATTTAGGACTATGGATTAAAATGATTCTGGTGTGACAGCTAAGGATATGTGGGAAGAGATTAAACAAAAACTGAGAAATTGGAAGCTTTGTTATGTGGATATGGATTGTAAGATACAAGCAGTTAAAATGTATATAGTCCTTTTAGTCTTATACACAGGTCAGGTATATTTTTATCAACCAAAGGAGAAGTTGTGGATAGCAATTAATAAAGAGCTGAAGGATTTTGTCTGAGAGGGGAAGACAGCAAGAATTAAGTGCAATAAACTGATTTTTCCACTAGAACAAGGTGGATTGGGATTACCCAATTTGAAAGGGCATTTCAGAGCTACACAGTTAAGGCTTCTATACTTACCCCAAGCAGAAACCTATAATTCAAAGTTGAAAGGGATGATGATGGAATGGGGGGAAGCTCAAGAAACAAGGCAAGACTGGGGTTTTGGATAAAGACCTTTAAGGAGAATAACAATAATCATACAGAATATTATACTCATAAAGTAGCAGAAAGTATCCAAGAACTAAGCCAACACAGGAATGGAGAAAGGAGATTCTGCCGATAGGGTTGACTGCCATTAGAGATACAGAAAATAGTCAAGAAGTGTCTGAATTTACTGGAGAAAACTGGAAAAGGAACCAAGGTATTGAGAGCAAATAACATGAGAGGGAAATGTAATAGAATGGGAAGACACCAAGAATTTATTTGGATTGCAGGTTAGAGATTGCCTTCCCTATCAAGGATTTATATCAGAGTATAGACAAAGAGAAACAATCTGAGATGGTCAGGATTCACAACAATGTGAGGAACTAACTGTAAATGGACCCACCTACATTGAGCTGGAAGATATAGCAAATCAACTGGCTGACAAATTCACATCCTACTATTTTACCACTCTCTCTCCCCCAGCAACCCCTGAAAAATATAATCAATCTGTGCAGATGTAAGGGAAATTTGCATAAACTGCACAATCACATGACACAGACCTTGAAGATGAATGATAATATAATAAGAAAACATTTACCTTGTGCAGTGTCGATTTATTACAGCTTACCACAGACTCTAACACTTACATTAGCCTTTGTATTATGCTGATTTGAACCACCCACGGATCTTATAACATGAATTTAACAAACTGTGGTATGACAAAGGGGGATACTGCCAGCACAGCTATCTGGAATTTTGTAAATAATTATATGCCATTTGTGAATATCAATAAGATTTATATAAGATGCTTGTGTTACAAATGTATTAGAACTGTATGTCATGTGTATATCAAACTGGTCAGTACAGACACGTGTGTTAAAAAGGTATTGTAACCACAGTGTTCCCAACTGGAAAAGAACAGAAATGTACAGGCACTATTGTAACTGTTAAAATGTATATATTTTAACAGTGGAAATTGGAATACAGGAGGTTAACTTCAGAAAAATAGCTGACATTAAATTACTTTATGGCTACACAACAGAAGATGGTATCATTCAGTTTCAAGGCAGATAGAGACATAATGTATGTACTAGGGAGCTCTCTGTATTGTTTTTAGGGTGAAATAATTACTAGTCTTGAAATGTGGAGGAATGTAATTGTTTTATTACTTACAGCATTTGCCAAAGATCTGAGGTCTATGTATTTTCACTGGCAGATGCTAAATACTGCCAGCTTCCAGCTGTGGGGGTTTCACCTGGGATAGAGTCAGATAACAAGAAATTATGTCATTCTGCAAGCTATCCCAGCAATAATATTATGATATTAATTTGAGAAGTCTCTTAGAGAGACAGGGCATTCTGTATTCAGTCTCGGACCTGAAAGTACCATTCATCACAACATCTCTCTTGATCTATTAGTAAGTTCTAGGTTATAGTAATTCTCTTAGATATAGTTAGGAATACAGTGAAGCTTAGTTTAGATATTTTTATTTATTTATTTGAGACTGTCTTGCAATGTTGTTTTAAATATTTTCTGTGATTTTGAACTCTGATGTCACTGTGAATATATACTGAGTATTTTCTTCCTCTTGTATTATTTATTATTATAGCAATAACCCACGTCCAGGTGTGAGTAATGCTAGATTTACCCATGGTTGGTGTGGTTTGGTCATGAGGGCAAAGATGCCAGGATCATGGAGGTAATGGGGGAGGGACCCCAATAGCAATAAAAGGTCAGTAAATTTCTTCCACAATTTACAGAGGATAATAATTTGGATAGTTTTATTCATATATTTGAAAGGGTTTGTAAACAGTTTAATGTTGACTAAGGGCTATGGGTACAGATCCTGACCCCCTTACTCCATGGTAAAGCTTTAACTCCTATTTCTAAATTGTCTGCTACAGATTGCTTAAATTATAATACAGTTAAAATTTTTATTAGAGTGTTTTAAGTTAACACCTGAAGCTTATAGAAAAAAAGTTTTGTGAGTACAGATGCAAGGCAGATGAAAGTGTGTGTGAGTATATTGCTGAACTAAGCACTTATTTTCATAGATGGGTGAGTGTGTGTCAAGTCACCACTTTTGAAGGGCTGTCATTCTTTTGGTGAGGGAACAAGCCCTTAGCACTTTGCCTGAGGGCATGATAATCTGGTTGGTAGATAGAGAATGCAATACTGCACTTGAGTGAGGGAAAAAGGAAGACCTATACCTAGCAAGCAGGGCATCAGTGCACAGGAAAGGAATACTCCGTGCTGCACATGAGTCTAAGGGAACCCATGGTGGGCAGCCTAAACCTTCCCAACAGAGTCTGCCAGTAACAGGGGAAGCCACTAGTTCAGGTTCACAGCCAGGATCAAGAGTTAAATGTTTTAAATGTAACCAGTGGGGCCATGTAGCATATACATGTCCATGGAGGCAAGTAGGGGAACAAAAGGTGGGAGAACCAGTAAGTGGGCATGACAGAATGCCAGCAGTAAGTTGTCTGGAGACAACAAGGGTACCAAACTACTACAAGAGGTTATACCTATTTTAGATGGGAAACAGGCCACTGCTAAGAAATACACAGCCTCTGACCTGAGCATTGTGAAGTCTGCAATAGTTAAAGAGGAGAACTACTTGCTTGGGCAGTCTTCTCCAGTAAGAGTTTTAGGAGGAACCCCACTCCAAATACCTTTGGCTAGGATTTATGTTGACTGGGAGGGTGGAAAGGGAAGCAAGCAAGTGGGTGTGTTTGAGGATATCCCTGCAGATGTCCTGATAGGAAATGATTTTGATAATACAGTACCTTGTGTGCATGCAGTTATACCCAGTCAGGCTTGGAGACAAGCATTTGGATCTGGTAACCTGGGGGGGACCCAGACAGACTGCATACTTGAAGCCAGGACTGGTGAGGTGGCTACTTCAGGGAGGGAGCTACCCTGTAACAGTGAGACTGAAGATGAGCCACGGCTGCTTTATTTTATATTTTCCGTTAGTTATTTGAGACTGTCTTGCAATGTTGTTTTAAATATTTCCTGTGATTTTGAACTCTGATGTCACTGTGAATATATACTATTTTCTTGTTCTTTTATTATTTATTATTAAATATATTTAAACATTTCATTGTGGCTGATATGTCTAGAGATATTTAAGTTTTGAGAGTACTTGCATATTTATTTGGTGACAGTGTGTGGGCCACTCCTAATAGGCTTGCTCTTGGTCAAAATATCATTTGTATTAATATTAATATTACACAGTAAGATTGGACACCCTTTGTTAAGAGCCTTAAAGTAGCTGATGAGGAGTTGGCTGGTGGCTGTGATAACTATCTTACAGTCTCGGGAAAAGGGGCCATAGTTAGTAAACCTGTGCCAGCCTTTACCAGGTGTGTGTGTGTGTGTGTGTGTGTGTGTGTGTGTGTGTGTGTGTGTGTGTGTGTGTGTGTGTGTGTGTGTGTGTGTGTGTAAATCAAACCTCAAAGAGTGTGTGTGTCAGCTACTTGGGCAGGGACATGAAACACTGGTTGGACAGAGAGGGTGCTGTAGGTTGGCTTGGCTATTCAGCTGAGATTGTAACAATATAGCTGTGCCAGTGGGGAGTCTTACTGGGGATCAAGAGAAAGAGGGAGAAACCAGCCCCAGACTGACTGTGGTCTCTGTGTGCTCTTAAGGGAAATTCCACTTGAGGCAGAGAGCTGCATCTGGAAATACTGTGTGTGCACTTGTCATCCTGTCAGTGTACATCCCCCATTGTTGCCAGTGGTGCAGACTGAGGTTCCTTGATTACTGGCCCACTGGTGGGTCATCACATGTGGCAACCAAGTATGGAGATATAGATGGCCAAGGACCAAGCAGTTGGCATGAGATGAGCTACTGGAATTGCCTCAATTATTAGCAGTCAATGAAGAACCACTTAGGAAAAAGGACTATCAGTTGTCCTGGTCCAAATTAAGGCATAGAAAAATGTCCAAGGCTCATCCACTTGCTTTTTGATTGTTTGAGGATTGTTTACTTGTTCTTGCACATGGGAAAATATTGCCTAAGTCCAAATCTATGGATAAAAAACATTAATACAATCCCTTGCAAGGAAATGATGACTGCACAGCTGAAGAGCTGTAAGTCATGGCAAGCATGGTAGAATTCAATGTGAAACCATGTCTGGGCTTAGAGCTGGACTCTAAATTTCTTATCTTATCTGCTCCCTATTCTGGTTCTCCCTCCTTCACTGCTAGGCTATAGGGCTTAAGCATCATTGCTTGTGATAGCCATCAACATTATAGTATGGTCCCAGAACAAAAAAGCAGCTCCTGCAACGACCTTCACTTATAGTCAGAATGCTGCAAACTCGCTTAGATCTGTATTTTTAGACATAAATATGGCAACATTTCAGTGATACATTGTAGAAGGAGTTCTGACTAGAAAGCACTGAAGGTCATCAGGGCATGTGCATCTTTTAACTCAAATAGCAGGATGCCATGAGCAAGCCAAAGAGATGTACCTACAGTGTCCAACAAATTAGGGTAACTCATAATAAGATCCTGACCTTTTTGGGGATTCATCAACAGCATAATAGTAAGGAACCCCTTTGGACAGCACTGAAGTTCTGCACTAGAAAGAGATACAGCTGAGGTGATCATTTTCCTCAGGAGCTTAGAATTAAATAATCAGTAGAGAAGCATCTGGCATTGCTTATGGTCCCAGGTGATTTTAAATACTGTTCTTTGGATTGAATGGAGGATAATCTGTTGGGTGACCTTGTAGGATGGAGCAAGCGATTTAACCATACTGTTTTAGAAATGAACCAACCCCCCCCCCTTAACATGAATTTACAAACCCAGGAACATTTTATACTCAAAAATACAGTGTGACTATGAGCTCTCTGATTTTAGAGCCCCAAAGACTTGTGAAAAATGCAACTTATACATTAATTTTCAGTTTCTCCTTGTTTTTCATTCCATTTTTGTTTACAAGTTGCACCCAACTCTGACAGTGACCACATTAACTGCTGCTGCAATTCATGGAGTTAACTAAGCAAGGAGAAATGGAAATAAATTGCCAGGATTTTCTTTACACTTGCATGCCTATACATGTGCAGACAACTGAGATGTTGCCATTTTACCTACTGTATGTCTTTGGAATGAGAAAGGAACCTGGATCATCTGGAGAGAGTTCATGCATACACAGGGAGAGCATGCAGTCTCCACACAGAAAGCCCCTGAGCTGAGAACTGAGTCAGTGAACCTCTTGCTGTGAAGTGACAATGCTATTCTATCACTAAAATAAGTCAGGGTTGTAATGGCACAATGGTCACTTCTTAATGTACTGTATGCTGAAGAGAAGACAGAGGTATGCAATCAAACACAGGAAGATATCACAGCATTATTTATTTGGATCTTGCATAAATGGTACAGGATAAGGTAGCAACAATAATGGGAATAAACAGGGCCCTAGTAATGAGAACCGGGACTGGAGCTGGGCAATAAGAATTCCTTTCAAACCGTCTTCATATTTTAATAGCAAGCAACTATTTTAATGAATGCCAATCAAGAAATCAATTTTGGCCAAAAAGTAGGACGAGTAATGCCAGTTCAGCTATAAACTAGCAAATTAATAAAGCAACATTAACTGCCTTTTCATTGGCAGTGTAAAATTTGCATTTATGTTTAATCTGCTAGTCTTTGTGAGCACATAGCTCAAGCATATATTTAATCACACTGAGCGATTAATTGTGATTGAATCATTTTTTTCAGAAATTGTTTTGTTTTGTACACATAATGTGATTTCTACTTCATTAAGGGCTAGCTAGCAGTACAGAAGCATAAAAACTACTTTCTTTACACTGGATTTAGGAAGCTGCTAGGTATCACATTCACAGCTGTAAGGATTAATACTCGTCTACTGTTTGATTCCAAGGAACATGCATGCTGTATGGAAACCACACTATAAAATCACTTTCTTGCTACTGTTACATGCTTGCTTATGAGGTTAGAACAGTGTGTGTACTGCTTACACAGACAATTGTTAACAAACCGCCCCCGCACAAGTGTTAAATCACAAAACACTGAATAAAGGCTTGCTATAGGCCATCATGACAAGTTGATCTAATCATCTACCTAAATTTTTGCACTTCTATAAAATCCATTTAGAGGCTGTCTCTGCTCCAAGTGGGAACAGGATCAAATGCAAGTGATATGAGTGCACTATCATGCCTTTCTTCATTCTCCTTTACATTCTGAACAAGTGAGTCTTCCATCTTCAATGGAAAATATTGTTCTGCAACTATACCTGAATTACCTTAAAATGCCTATTTGTTGTTACTGCTTGTTAGGCATACAAAATTGGAATGGCATTTGCTTGCTCTGAATACTTACAAATCAATGTTCCTTTCATTTTTTTCACTTGATATGCATTTTAACACTTTAACATCATTGCTCTTACTAATCAAGAAACCTTGCCTATCTTTTTCTCTTCTACCAATGATCACCATCTTCCTGTTTTCTATAGGACTTTCTTCTTCTCTTGCTTTAGCCTTTTTTCATGTCACATGAACATTTCCATTGCCATTTTATTTAGCTTCTATATAGTTGCATAGGGATACATCCCTTATAGTTCATGGATTGACTGACACAGACTGTGTATCTGACATAACAGTGGCCTTATAACAGGCGTGTCTTTCTTAGTGCTTTTCCCTTATTTTTCGTACTTCAGCATTCTTTTACTTGGTTAACCTTCATGCATCACCACTAACGTCCATTTCTTGTGCTTTCTAAAAGGTCAAAACTTAATTCCACAGTTACTACATTTCAGTTTCTCAGTCTTGCAGAATTCCTCAGTACTTAGTTGCCTTATTAGTGTTTTGCTACACTGTTGAGTTTTTCTTTTGTCATTGTTGCTTTTAGCCTCTCCCACCTCTGATTTTTTTCTTTCTCACTTTAAACTCTCTCTTCAACTCCCATCTCTTTAGCATGCATAAACGTTTGCTTTTTGTTGAGAATACTTGGGGGGGGGGGGGGTGGCCCGCATTACTGTACAAATAACTATTTTTTTCCTGACTCAAGTACCTATGTTTATTGTAGATGTATCTGTTACATGTAACATTCATGCAAAACTGATCCATAGTTGTAAGAAAATTTTGAAAAACAATATTGGTGAAACAGTTTTTTCATAAACATATGACAAGTACTATTACAGCTAATTGCAGCATTCATTCACACATTTAAGAAAGTATGACAATAATAATAATTATTATTTATTCCTACACTATTTTAGTGAGTTTTACCTTACCTAACATAGGATATCTCTTTGCAGCTACATCGTACAGAATATTCACTTATGAAATGAGCTCTTGAACGTACTTATTTGTAAAGAAACATTTATTTATTTATTTATTTATTTATTCATTTTATATTTTATCAACAGGGGTAGTCCCAGTAGGCCAGTGGGAAATCAGAGCAGAAATTCATACTAACTATGGGGAAATTTGGCCAGGGCACTGGGGAACTTCCCCTACTCTTGGTAGTAAGGGGAAAGATTTGTGTGTTACACATCCTGATTTCCTGTTTCCTGTCCAGGCACGGAGGCAGCCAGGAGGAACAGGAAAAAAAATATAGCTGATTTAGCTTTGGCTGAAAATGAAGCGAAGGTTGATGAAAATGTAGTTGAAATGGTAGAATCGCTACCGGAAGTTTTTTCTGATGCTGTGGGTGCAGAAAAAACAGTGATATTGGAAGAAATGGAGATTGTAGCTGTAACGGACATGGGTTCACAGGAAAAGTTTCAGATGGGATTGTTTAAAGAAGAGACAGTTACCTCTGAGAAATCCATAATTACAACCCTCCAATCGGGAGGGTTGCGGGATGATTATTTGGAAGAAATGGTAAACCAAAGTGAACCAGAAAGTGGAGCAGCAATTTCATGTATTGACATCATGGAGAAAATAGAAGAAAAAGAGAAAGAAGAGACTATGAAAAAGTTCAAGAGACAAAATCTTATGCACAAACTGTGGGAGAAAGAGCAAAGAAGAAAGAAGGAATAAAAGAAACAAAAAAGAAGTATACAGTATGTGTGAGCTGTAAAAAAGAAGAATGTTTGGACAGGTATAAGGTTTGGGATGTTGTCATAGCACCTCTGTGTGTCAAAGCAAAAGAGGTAAGAGCATTCATTTTAATTAATAAAGAGACTTTTTGTGACTTGATATTTGAGACTGGGAAAGCCATGGAAATTTTTTTGTGTGCATATGAACAAAAGAAAAATATTTATCCATGGTCAGAATATGTTGTGCAACCTTTTCACAGACAAAAACAGAATAATGATTCAGTTTAGAACTGAAGTTGAAGCAAAAGAACTGAAAGAACATTTGTTAACTATACGTAAAGAAGTAATGGACACTACAAAAATATATGATGAAAGAGGACTATGGACTGGGGGATGGGAATGTGGAGTAATACTAAAAATGATAATGTTATGCACATACCTAGTATTATTGATGTTCATGGTAACAGAGGTTTTGTGAAATACAGGGGTCAATCAAAAACTTGTTATTTTTGTGGAAAAAAATGATCATTTAATCAATGAATGTGATAAAAAAGATATTATTTATGTGGTAAAACAGGACATAATGCAAAAAATGTGATTTAAAGTGCAGAAATTGTGGCAATGCTGGTCATTCATGGCTAGAATGTGAAATGAATATGGAAGAAAATGAAAATGAAGATGAAGTTATACAGAATAAAGAGCTAGTAGAATGTTTTATACAAGAAAATGTACAAAAATATGTAACTGATAAAGAGGTTATACATGAAGTTAAAGAAAGTAATAAGGAAAAAGAAACAGAGGAGACAAGGGAGTAAGAAGCTGAATGGTGCACAGTAAGAAATAGAAAGAATCTGATAGGAAAAAGGGTTAAAGAAAGGAAAAGAAAATTCAAAAACATAATGCTTAGAGAAAATAAGAAAAGAAAGGGATAAACATTTTATTATACTAGCTGTTCTTAAAAGCTGAAAATATTAGGATGGTTAGAGTTGTCAAATCTAATACTATTGAACCAACTAATAGTTGCCCATAAGATCCTGTATCAACCAACAAATACACCAATACTCACTAACCTTATCACTCCCTATAATAATCTCAAGGCCCTACGCTCATCAAACAAACTACTGGTACAAATAGCTAAAACCAGTGACTCATTGTTCTCTAATACAGTGGGTAAAACCTGGAACATCCTCCCTAACCACCTAACCTCCCTATCATCAGTTACCGTATTTAAAAGCAAACTGAAACCTTACCTTAAATCACATTGGTTATGCCCCTGTGCTAACCCAGACTAACTACCTACTTTGCCCCTAGACACTAATCTTCCTACCCATATAAGCTTGTTTACTTATCTATTAACAATAATGTGTGTGTGACTTTAGAGTTTAATACTGTCATTGTACATATTCTGTATGAATATCCATAGCTGTTATGTACTATGATTTTTTCCCTTATTAATAAATTATATTCAATGAAATGTAATGATTGCCAAAACTTTGTATTTTACCTGTGTTTTGTAAATATTACTCTATTTGTGGAGCTTTTCTCCCCGGGCCTCCACTAAAAATGGACATATATCCAATTGCACCAGACCGGTCAACAAATGTAAAATAAAATAAATAAATAAATTAGCATTAAATGTGAACAGTATGAAAAATCGTAAAAGGAGAATAAGTATATTACAATGGTGCTCTGCAGTAGATGCACATATTATTGTTTTAGAAGATATCAGATTATTAACAGAGGAAGAAAGAACACAAACTGAAAAACTTTGGAATGGTGTGGTAGTTTGAAACATGGAGGGAAGAAACATGCTCAGGCATATGTATATTATGTCAAGAAAGCATTAAAATATTAGATGTAACCATAGTGGAACTAGTCCAAACTACAGTAATAGACGTGAGATGGTTAAATGTGTGTATAGAAATATAGCTTTAGCTATGTTTAAAAATATTCTTGAATATGTTTGTGTAAATATGGGCATTACAGTGGTGGGTGATTTTAATTGTAATTTAAGGAAAAATAAGAGCAATTGTGATATTAAAATGGCTAAAGAAATTATGAGAAGTGGAAAATTATGTGTATGAGAGAATAACCACTGGACCTATAAAAGGAATGAAATTAGGACAGAAATTGGTTATTTTTTAATAGCTGATAGTTTAAAAGTTATAAAAAAGGAATTAAGTATGCTGGATTTTCATATCATGTGGCAATGTGGGTTAAAGTACAGGAAAATGAAGAATATATAAGAAAAGAAAAAGGAATAAAGAAAATTAATGAAAATTAATTAGATTTAGAAGAGAAAAAATAACTTGTGGAATTATGGAAAAATCATATGACTATGAGGGACTTTTATGAGAACTGGACTGTTTCGTGGCTTAATTTTAAAGAAAAATATAAAACAAGTATTTTTAGAATGTATAAGGAAGAAAAGAAAAAAAGAGATATACGATATTAAATCAAGAAACATTTAGAGACTTATTAGAGAAGAAAATTCCTTGTATGAAAAAAAAGAGAAATATATAAAATGAATCAAATTAAAATTAACAACTTGTTATATAAGCAAGAATATTGTTTACAAGGAAAGAAAGAAGAGGTAGCACCATATTTGAGTAAAATAATAAAAAAAGAAAAATAATAAGAGAATTAAAAACTAAGGAAGGTAAGTAAATAAGCCAGCAAGAAGGAATATATGAAATAATTAAATAATACATATTGGAATTATTTGTTAAGAAAGAAGAAAACATAGAACAAATTTATAAAGATGAAAAATTAAATAAGGAAGATGAGTATTTAAAACAAAAAATAACCATGAAAGAATTGAATGAAATTCTAAAAGATATTAGTATTCTGCAACAGGACTGGACAGAACTGAATATGGTATGCATAAAAAAATGAAAGAGAGTGGAAAAAATAATTTTATAGAAGTTATGAATGAATGGTTAGAAACTGGAATTAAAGAGAAAGAGATATATACAGGAGTTATAAAATGTATATTTAAAAAAGGAAATAAAGACATAAAATATTGGAGACCTATAACACTGAATAATACAGATTATAATTTTTTTTATGAGAATAATAACAAAAAGGTTACAGAAAAAATGGATAGAATATATGACCAAAATGTATTTGGAAGACAAAGAAATGGAAGATAAGAGCTATTATGGATAATAAGAGAAATAACTAATGATATCATAAATAAAAATGTAGAAGCGAAGGTTATGATAGAAGATATAAGTAACGCATATGATAATATTCAATATAAATCATTATGGGGAATTTTGCAGACATATAATGTAAGCAAAAAATTTTACAAGTAATAAAACCTGTTTATGAAAGGAACTATGTGAAACTAAATGTAAATGGCTGGATTGGAGAAGAAATAAAAATAGAATGTGGAGTAAAGCAGGGCTGCCCAGCTAGTAGTGTAATTTTCTCATTAGTTATGGATGTAATAGTGAAGGAAATTAATAAAATGTCCCATAGTGGTAGATACAAAATGATGAAGGAAGTACAATTGCCAGTAATGTATAATTATGCAGATGATATTGTATTAATTGTTAAAAATAAAGTATGGATGGAAAAAGTACATGAAAAATTAAGTATAAATTAAAAAATGATTTAAGTATAAATAAGGAGAAAAGTAAACGATTTGGTTTTGAAGGTATGATAGGAGGTGTTGAGTTCAATGAAAAATATATAGCTATATTAGGAATAACATTTGGAAGGAATGAATACAGACAACAACAATGGGATAGTGTACTCAAAGAAGTAAAGAATATGACTATGTTTTTGGAAATCAAATAGATTTTCATATAGAAAAAAAGCACACTTGTTGAATACCATGATAAAAGGAAAAATTGCGTATGTTGCTAATATAATTCCTATTAAGTATGAAAAGGAATTAATGATGATTTCATTCTCTTTTATATGGGGCTCTAGACTGAATCTAGTCAAAAGAGGGATTCTGTATATGAAAGAAGAGCAAGAAGGTTTGGGTTTAATAAGCCCAATAGTACATGGTATTAAAAGGAATTATGAAGGAAAATAAAAACTTGATAGAAATGATACTATATTATAAATATAAAGTATTGTGAGAAGGAATGGAGGTTAAAAAATGAAGTAAAAGGATTGTGAATGAAGAAATGAAAGTGTATCAAAACAAAACTGTGTTATGGAAATTAAAAAATAATATATATGAGAAAAATAGAAAGGAATGGTACTTAAGTATTATGAAAGCATTTTGTTGTATTGAGCCATGGAAAGATTTAGAAATAGATTTTAAAAAAAGCCATAATGATGAGATATAGTAACTATGTTGATGTTTTTCTTTTGGCTTTTCCCGGTCAGGGTTCACCACAGCAGAACTCCGGTCCGCTAATGATTGGCAGTCGATGTTTATGGTGCCGAAGTGTCAGCCCGACGCCCAACCTTCAATGAAGGCATGCCCATTCACACATGTCTTTCGAATGCCTCTCAACCATTGGGAGGACATGCAGACTCCACACAGAAGGCGCACCAGCCAAGAATCGAATGAGAGAGCCTCTTGCTGTGAGGCGACAACTCTACCGCTGCACTACCGTGGCTTTATGAGATATAGTAACTATAAAATGATTAAAGAATGTAATGATTTTTTATGGAAATTCTCTATTAGAAAATTGCCAGTTAAGGTAAATGTGCCATACAAAAAAAGCAAGACAGACTATGTAATAAATGTGGAGAGTTTGAGACTACTGAGCATGTGTTTTTCAAATGTGAAAGAGTTAATAACTTGTGGAAGGAAATATGTAAAGATAATAGGATGAAAAGTTTGTTAAAATTTGAACAAATAAATATAGATATAATAGAATTTGGTTATCATGCTCGTAAACATGAAGAAGTGAAGAAAATGGGCAGAGTAATATTTTATACTTCATGGACTATATGGAATGAGAGACTAACTGAAGTTAAGTACAATGGAAAATTGACTTTGACAAAGATTTTGGAAAAAATAATGTTTTGGTTGTGGATAAAAGTGGGGGGATGCTTAAATTGGAGATTATAATGCATGGAGATTTGTAAATCAATGTAAATATGTAAATAATATATACTGTATATATCAATAAAAAAACCTACTCTTTGCATATGGGGACTTACTGTTATGCTTCCTGCCTTCCCGTCTGGGCGTGTAGGCAGCTCAGAGATGCAGGAAGCAGAAAACTGAACATGGAGGAGGAAGAAGGTATTTTTCAGGTTTTGGATGTGCAGTTGTTAATAGAACAGGTAACAATCCAAATATGTCAAATAATGAATTAGAGGTTAAGCGGAGTAAAGAGAACAGAGAGGGGAGAAAAGAAAGAGGAGAGTTGTTAAAAGGGAAAAAGAAGGAGTCAAAGTAGGTATTATGGATTTGGAGGCGTTACTTCAACAAAATTTGTTTCCAGGATGTTTATTTGAAAGAACTAATTGAGCAGAGTGAACCAGAAAGTGAAAAGAAAGTGTCATGAGGTGAAATAATGGATAGAATATAAGAAAACTTTCAAGAAATAAGGAAGGGAGAAAATAAATCATATGCACAACAAACAGTAAGAGAAGGTGAAAGAAGAGAAGAAAACTGAAGTAAGAAGAAGGCACTGAGTAGCAAAACAAAAAAGCAACTGGACAGGTATGAAGTATGGGACAGCATCATTTCACCACTGAGTATTGAACCCAGAGAGATAAGATCATTTATTATTAACAAATATACTTTTGTGACTGTTTTTTGAGGAGATGCAGTATATGGAAAAATTCTTAGAAAGATATGAAAAAAGAAAGAATGAAAATCCTTGGAACTTATATGTTGTGCAAGCATTTAATAGTGAAGAAAAAAAATATTTATAGGGTTTTGTACTGTGTGTAGAGATGTAGTGGACATTACAAAGATTTATAACAATAGAGGTTTATGGACTGGGAGATTGGGAATGTGGTGTTATATTGAAAATGCAAAATGACAAAATAATACATTTGCCCAGTATAATTAATGTGGAAGGGAATAAGGGATTGGTTAAATATTGGGGTCAACCAAAGACATGTTTTTTTGTGGTAAAAATGACCATTTAGTTGTTATGGTAACAAAAATAAATGTTTCATTTGTAGTAAAACTGGTCATGAAGTAAAAAAAAGTGAGCAAAAATGTAGTAGATGTGAAAAAAGAGTCTATATTACGTTATCAAAAAGGCATTCTACCGAATGCCTTTTCACCAAACCCTAAACAGTGAGTCGCAAGTTAAGTGAACAGCCAATTCAGCGATTTTTTTCCTAGGGAAAATAATCTCTAGCACGACGAGAAACAACATGTAACTAGAAACGTCAATGTAGGGGGATTTACTTCCCACACCCCCCATACACCCCTAACTAAATATACCAACTCCGTGATTGTTCTACAGTAGGGAAAAGGGCACATTCATGATGATGGCCAAGCAATTTTCTTCCATAGGAAAAAAAATCACTGAATTGGCCATTCGCGTAACTGGTGGTTCGCTGTTTATGGGTTGATGAAAAGACATTCGGTGGAATGCCTTTTCAATATAATGTAGACCCACAAAAAAGTAGGACATTCATGGATGGACTGTAATGTTAAAGACTATCTTACACAGGAAGCAAAGGTTGACCATGAAAAAGAGATTGTTATGCTGTTATTCCCACTTGCTGACTCCCTCAACTTTTGTTCCCCACCTCGCTTCAGTGGACATTTACATACTACATTGACTGATTGATTGCATTTGCTTACTGAGATAGTCCACTGGGCCTGAAATGAGCCCATTTTTCAGTGGAGGCCTGGGGAGAAAAGCTCCACATTTAATTACATACAAAGAAAACTATACACAATAATACAGAGAATATAAGACAATGGTAGCACATTAAATAAAGTTATGACCACATAGAATAATTTGATAATAACATTGAATAAATTGATGACAACAGTGAAGAATAGTTTACAATCATGGTGCAAGTGTAAGACTAGAAGTTTTAAGATTATTAGCAGAGAGAAGAAATTATCTTAAAGGGCTAATTTGGCATCTCTGGTTACATTTAAAACCTCTAACTCTTGATCTTGGCTGTGTACTTGAACTAGTGGCTTCCCCTGTTACTGGTGGACTCTGTTGGGGTAGTTTAGGCTGCCTACCTTGGGTTCCCTTATATCAATATGCAGCACTGAGTATACCCTTCTTGTGCAGTGATGCCTTACTTGCTAAGTAGAGATCCCCTTTTCTCCCCAGTTCATCTGCAGAGTTATACTCCTGGTCCTCCAACCAGATTCTCATGTCCTCAGACAAAGTGCTTAGGGCTTGTTCTCTCACCCAAAGGTCTGACAGCCCTTCAAAAGGGGTGACCTGACAAATGCTCACCCACCTATGAAAATAAGTGCTTAACTCAGCAATATAATCACATATACTTTTATCTGCCTTGCTTCTATGCTCACAAATTTTTTTTTTCTGCAAGCTTCAGGTGTTAACTTAAAACATTCCAATAAGCATTGTTTAACTTCATCATAATTTAAGCAATCAGTATCAGACAATTTAGAAATAGCAGTTCAGCTTTACCATGGAGTAAGAGGGTCAGAAACATAGCCAGAGCCCTTGGTCAACATTATACTGTTTACATATTCTTTCAAACATATGAATAAAACTTTCAAAATTATCAGCCTCTGTAAACTGTGGAAGAAATATGCTGGCCTTTATTGCTTATAGGGTTTGGTTATTCTCTTTCCCCATTATCCTGACAAAAAGTCAGCATCTCCCTCTCATGTTAGCACTCTTTAAAAGTTTCTTCAGCCTCCAAATGCCACAGTCTCTTTGCTGATTCTAATTCCATATGTTTTGCCTGCCGGAGTCTCTCTGCTGATTCTAATTCCAAATGCCTGGCCTCCAGTTCAAATCTCTTTAACTCCAGACAGGATTTTAAGTCCTCTGAGGAAAAGTGAATTGCCCTGTTTCTGAGCACTACAAATCCCCATCACCACACTGGTTGTCTTCTGCGTTACTGGTCCATGCTGCAGCTGCAATTAAGGCTGAAATAATTTCCTCTTTAATCAGGTTGGCATGCACCAGTCCTTTGGTTTCACAAACCTTGACCAACTGGTTCTTTGTCAGCTTGCTATAATCCTCTGCTGACATCTTTGCCTGCTTTCCCTGACTAAAGTAAACTAACAAAAATAAATAAAACTGTTGTGAAAATGAAACTCTGCATGTTTACCTTGTGGTTGCCGAAAGTACACACACCTTCAGTGATGACTGCCTACACATTACAGAAGTTCAATTAATATCCCACCCAGCTGTCACCAATATGTGACAGTCCCTAGTCTCTAGGCCTGTAATCAAGGATCCTCAATCCTCAACATGGACACTGGTGAGGGATGGCCACTAGTAACAAAAATGGATATACACAGTATTTTTAGATGTAGCTCTCTGCACCAAGCACAATTTCCCTTAAAAGCACACAGGGAGCACAATCAAGACCCGTGGCTGAACTCTATCTCTCTCTGTCTCTCTTGCTCTCTCTCTCTCTGTCTATCCAGGCTGCAAACAAGACTCCACACTGACCACATTGGAGCTCTGTATCCCTGTAGCTGACACCCACACTTGGATATTTGATTTTCACACACACTTACACCTGAGAAAGGCTGGCCCAGATTTACCATCTGTGCCCCCGCTGCCCAGACTATAAGGTAATTATGCTGCCAACAGTCAGCTACCATAAGGGTCTTACAAGGGTGCCCAATTATACTGAGTAAAATTAATACTAATGCAAATGGTAGAGTCTGACCAATCCATCAATGCTTTTAGGAGCAGCCACAGTGTCACTAAAATAAACATAAGTGCTCTTAAGATGTTAAAAGTATTCTCTAAAAGAGCAGCCACAATGAAAGGTATATAAATATTTAATAATAAATAATAAAATAGAAAACACGAGAATACTGAATAAATAGTTACAATAAACACCAGAGTTTCAATTACAGAAGATATAAAAATAACACAGTTGGATAGATTCACACAGATGCAGAAAAACAATACTTAACTAATCTTACTATAGTTCCCTGACTGACTGAAGAATTACTGTTCCCTAGTTAAGTTACTTACTATAGCAAGGCAAGATGATGAGCATAGAGTTGCTTACTACAGCAAGGCAAGATAAGGTGTGTGGTTGTGTGAAATATCTGTGAGAGATCTTTCTTGTCGGGTTCCACAGAACAAAGTGCTGCTGCGAGAGTTCTGTCATATTTCTCACTAATATCTAAAGAATAATTTTTATTTATTTATTTATTTATTATTATTATTATTATTATTATTATTATTATTATTATTATTATTTTAGTGCTGGTTATAGTATGACATCATATCTGGTCACCTGACACTGGTACAATACACACAGAGAGTTTTGTTAAGATGTGTTGCTGCACCTGAAAGCTATAAAATATTTCAAAAACTTCCACCCTTTCAGGGTGGCAATTAGTTCACACTCTAAGGAAAATACAGTAAGATTCCTAGTCCTGGTTTTCCCAAACATTTTTGTTTCTGGCTGCAATCAGACCTGTAAGATAAAATCTTTATGGCCCAAACCAACCTATTTAATTTTCATCCTATTTTTCAAAATTTCTGGACTGAGATTAACTTCTTCCCTTTCAGAATTCTCTGTTAAAACATATACATTTAATCAGTTATAATAATATTGTCTGGCATACATGTATATTTATTATCTGTCCAGCAGGACCCACTGTTGATGCATTTTTAACACAAGCAACTTTACAAATACATTTTTAACACAAACATCTGTACAAATCATTGTGATAATCAAATTACATAAATTTCTTTACAAAACTCCAGATAGCTATGCTGGCATATGTTACACATACACAGCTATACAACCATACTCTTCCTGCCACAGATGGCACTACCTCATATCATCACACCACCCACACACAAATAGGATTTACACTGGACATCTTAAGATCAGAATTATATTCACTAGTTCCACAGGAGCTCACCTATCTTACTCCCAGCCTAACATCTTTTAATGCTACCTACCAAAGTAACTGAAATCTTCTCCAAGATTATTTCTGCACACAGATACCTATACAACTTCATACAAACACACACACACACACACACACACACACACACACACACACACACACACACATACACACACACCCACACACACACACACATAAAACTGTTTTCCATGAATAGTTAATGATATCTCATCAGTACCAAGGGTTCCATTCACGTAGTCGAACTTTTACAAGTTCGACCCACATATGGTCAAGACCATACATTTGAATTTGTAAAAGTTCAAGTGTTTGAATGGAAATCTCCGTAAGCAGAGGTTTCCATTCACTTCAATGTGGTGTGATCTCGGAGTTGGTATATTTAAGTAGCGGGGAGTGTGAGGGGTTCAGTGAGGCCTGCCCCCTGCTTACAACAAGTTATTGATTTGTACGTTTTGTATTTTTTTTTTGCATAGCTGAAGTTCTGTTACTTTGAACTTAATGGTTCGACCATTAGGTGTTTGGAGTTATGGAACTTCGACTATCTAATATAGACCCAGTACCAACACTCCCTTCCCTGTCTTTACACAACTATGACACCAATCAGACCACCCTAGCACACCAGGAACACAGTACCAACATCCCCTTCCCTGTCTTTACAAAATTTTTGACAACAATCAGACCACTCTAGCACACCAGGAACACAATTACCTCCTTTGTTTTTAATAAACCAACCATTAAATATCAATATGGCAGTAATAGCTTGAGCAGTAACTCTTCAAAAAATGGAAGCCAACAGCTGAGTTTACATCAAATCAATACATATACCTTTATGCTGATACACAAACTACCATACATTAACTTTTATATTGGAAAATAAAACTCTTTACTTTTTATATATATATATATATATATATATATATATATTTATATATATACATATATATATGTGAATATATATATATATATATATATATATATATATATATATATATAGCAATTAAGCAGTCTAGTTTGTAAAATTATATATTTAAACACCTTTACTCTTACACAAAGAAACACCAAAATAAATGGGTTTAAATAGACAGATGGCATAGAGAATAATTCTAGCAGCTTATCTAGTCCTGGTACTACTGGTAGCTAAAGATATACCTGTTTATTTTTTATCTCTGGCTTTGAAGTCCAAATAGCAGTTGTAAAATTTCATAGGCCATGGAACTTCCAACACAAGTCCTATTATAGAATGCAGTCCACGTTGTACTTCAGAAACAAGGCAGAAACTAAACTAACAACTTATCTTTACTTTAAAGGGTCCCAGGCAGTATTTCAAATATTTCCTAATATTCTTTAGTCTGAATGTAAGGTTCCTATTCTATTTTCACAATCAGATAATTATAGGAGGGGTCCAATTAAGGTAATGTATTGTCCAGACTTTCAAGGAGAAGTAAAGTTTAAGCACTGCCAATGTATGCACATTTAAAAAGTCAGTTTCACTATTTTAACAGCTGTACAACATTATTCCTGAACACAATAACATATTCTAGTCACATCCTGCAAGATTTCTATAAATGTTTTATACAGTCATTCATGAAGACGCAATCACTTTTAACTTGATACACCTTTCTGTATGTTTGATTGAAAGACAACTGCAACCTTTGGTCAACCTGTCACAATTCTCCTCTGAAAACAATGATATTGGCTTTAGTTTAGTCTGCACCCACATCTCTTTTCTTTTGCCTGAAATTCCCAGCCATCTCTGGTAAAATGTCTGAAACAGTAGCTATGGATATTTTCTGTAGCTGTGTTAATAAAATAAAAATGGTGTAATTAAGTTACTGTGTGGTATCACCTGATACTCAGTATGAAAATGAACAAAGCTTTCACAGATAATATAGTAGCTGAGATGTGGAAGATATGGAGTACTGTTTGCAAATAATATTAAAAAGTGTATAAAGAATTTTCCTTTTTCTGTGAATATATCTAAAACAAGGTATGCAGATTTGGTTTGCAGACATAGATCTCAACTTTTACCTCCAAAGTCATGAACGATGCAATAAATAAATAAATAAATAATCCAGCTTCAAATTAAGGAAACATTTTACATGCTGCTACTATTAACTTAGAACTTCTCAGAATGGTTTCCCGTTTAGAAGGCATGGTACAACGTTGTGTAAAACTATGGGTGCTTCTCCAAAGTCTGAATAGCTGAGAGGTATGTTTGTGAGGCATATTTAAAAAGGTGACAAATTGATGAAAATGATGCTACATTGCAGTAAAAAATATAGCATTACTATACTCAGAATGAACAATAAAATGTGTATAAAATTGTAGAAAACTGAAGTCATTGCTGCCCTAAATATGAGTTTCTTCTGAATACTTCAGCTTTTTTAAGTTTTCTTGGTGCATGTACATTTTTGGGATGTTTGCACTTCTCAGAGACATGGTTTGCAAAAGATATTTTGTTAAATCTTTCAGAGCTCAGCAGACATTCATATTAATGTCTTCAGATATCAAAAGCTGTAAGTAGCTAGTAATGAAAAGGGTATAAAGAGTTAATCCTAAATCCATCAATCACACCCATTTTTATTTTTAACTTTTAAGTAATTTATAATTTAACTTAGCTGCATCTTAACAGCAAACAAATGAGTATGTTTTATTGTGCTGTATTTAAAATGCATTGAACAGTTTGAAATAAGTATACTATATGATTGTAAAAACAAATGTTAAACATGTCAACCTAGTTCAAACTCACAATGCCTACATCAAAGTTCCTAGTAAGTCTTTGTCTTTCTTAAAAATACTTATGCATTCTGATTTTGACATAAAAGTCTAACTTATCAAGACTTTGTGTTTTAATTTCTAACCTGTATCCACACACACTTGTTCATCAAATACTTTAGGTATTTTCTTTCTGTGTCACTAAGATATAATTTCTTGCCTTTCACTCAGTGCCCAATGTTAAAACGTTGTTTCTATGAACTCTCTCCATTACATTTCTTACTTTTCTTCTACCTACACCCAAATGGCATAATTATGCATTGTTACATATATTACAACTTTTAAAATATTTTTTTTTTGCTAATTGAATTTAGCCTCCATTGATGCTGACTTCTCTTATTGATTAATCTGTCAGAATTCTACTTTGCATATTTTAGTAGTTTTATTCAGTCTTCACTCTGTACCTCATTGTGGAAATATTTCTATATGAGATCCTTACTCTGAGCCTGTATGTTCCATTTTCTGTTTCTCACCATCAGCAACACTTCCTATAGCATTCACTTACAAAATGTTCAGTCAATACAAGATGAACAAATATAGTATCTTGCAGCATTTTTTCCTATAAGTATCACCACATTTCCCCATGATAATAACATCCTATTTAAATGGGATATACTCAGTAAAAATAAATAAATAAACAAAAATAAACAATAGTAGAACAGTGGTCATAGCAGTTAGAATTACTGTCTTATAGCTCCTAGTTCTTCAGTTCAGCTCCTGAGTGGGGTTTCAGCTGTGAGTACTCTATATGCCTCCTCCCAGAGTCCATGTAGGCATTCCTCCTGTGGGTAAATTTGTGGTATTTCAAATTACACACAGATATGTGTGTGTGTGTGTGTGTGTGTGTGTGTGTGTGTGTGTGTGTGTGTGTGTGTGTGTGTGTGATTGTGTGTACGCGCGCACGTGCGCGTGTGAATGTGTGTGTCTGTGTCTGTTTCTGTTTGTTTGTGTGTGATACATGTGAATGAGCATGTGTGTGTTTGTGCACATCCTGCAACAGATTGACATCCTACTCAAAGTTAGTTGCATATAGCAATTAATAAAGAGCTGAAGGATTTTATCTGGGAAGGGAAGAGGGCAAGGGTCAAGTAGGATAAGTTGATCCTTCCCACAGAACAAGGTGGTTTTGAGTTACCTGATTTGATGGGGTATTTCAGAGGTACACAATTAAGGCTCCTATGCATAGCACAAGCAGAAAGCTATAATTCAAATTAGAAATAGAAAGGGATGATGATGAAACAGGAACGGGGGCTCAAGGAATAAGGAGAGACTGCTATTTTCATTGCAGATCCTTAAGGAGAACAATAACTATACAGAATATTATACTCATAAAGTATCAGAAAGTATTCTAAGAACTAAGCCAACATGGGAATGGAGAAAGGAGATTCTGATGATAGGGATGACAGCAAATAGGGGTACAGAAAATATACAAGTGATGGATGGAATTCCCTGGAGAAAACTGGCAAAGGAACCAAGGTATTGGGAGCAAATAATTAGGGAGGTATAGGTAATAGAATAGGAAGAGGCCAAGAATACATTTGGACTGTAGGCTAGAAATCACCTTCCCTATCAAGGATTGATATTAGAGTATAGGCAAATAAAAAGGATTTTTAGTAGACTCTATAACAGAACCTGCTGTTAAAAAGGGGACAAGTAGTATATCATATAAAATATTGCATGATAGCTATTAGAATCAATCAGAGGAGGTTAGAAAAGATTGGGAAGACAGACTGGAAAAGCTGTTTACAAGGGAACAATGGGAGGACATATGTATGGCTGCCAAATATACAACAAAGTCTAGAAAATTTTGGATTTTTGCTTGGAAGTGTTTGCATAATTATTTTTATACCCCAAGCAGACTTCAAATATTTTTCCTCAGGTAGATAGCAAATGGTGGAGGTGTGATGGGGAAGAAAGAGGTAACTGGGAACATATAATATTGGAGTATAATGAGTTAGCAGATTTTAAAAACTCTCTGAATGGAACTCTGTCAGAAATATCGGGTGAGCAAATGGATGTAAGTAAGAAAATTATTGTTTTTAGCTGGGACACAGGATCTGAATTGCCAAGGCATAGGAAGGCTTTGTTAAGTTTAATTCTGTCAGCTGCCAAAGAATCAATTACTAGAAAATGGAAATCAAAGTCTAAACTAACCATATTTAAAGTATGGAATAATATAAAAAAGATAAAAGAAATAAAAATGAGATCTTTTGAAAAAAGGGAAGGAGCAAATTATATAGAAATAAATGGAAATTGTGGGAGCAATACGTGCAGAATAATGTTCAGGAGGAGGAGTGAGGTTTAAGGGAAGGCAGAAATTGAGTGATTTAAATAATGGACTGAAAGAGTATAAAGAAAGAAAATGTGTATAAATGAAAAAATGTTAATATGGTTTGTTTTCTTATCTATTAATGTACGTATGTCTATGTATTGTAATATTTTAATAAAGGTATTTTAAAAAGTATAGAAAACCAAGGGGCAGATGTAAACAGTGTGTGAGTGCTTGAGCATGGTACAATGAAAAGTACTGTGCAGATGCCTTAACAGAATTCACACATTGGTAACTGCTCACACACTTGAGCTGTAATTCAATGTGCCATTTACTTACAATCATTACTGCTCTTCTGGTGCATCCAGATGGCATGTCTGTATATATTCTGCACTGCGCATGCTTTAACTAGCATACTTACTACAATCATCTCTTTTATGTTTAACGTAAGGGTAAATAGTATGTATGTGTGAGTATTTCCAGTCAGTGAGATAACTGCCCCCTAGTCATTTCCATAACAGTAGATGTTCGAATGATCACTGATGCAGTAGCCTTAGCTATATAGGTTATATTCTGCCATGGTATAACAGTTGGCCAGCTTCTATAATTTCAGGGCACCTTCCACATACCCAAAATGTTAAGCAGCTTGAGCTGAGCTGACTTAAACACAAGTTTAGGTGCAAAGCCTTTCAGAGCCTTCATGCCAGTAGAGAGAGGGAGGCTGAACCCTGAAAGGACAAAGCTAGGAACAACAAAAAAATAAATGTCCACACCCTGGCATACAAAACACACCAAAAACAAGGGCATGGAGGAAAGGACTGGATAGTACAACTCTGATCATTCAAACATCTACTGTTATGGTAAGTTCTACTTATAAAACTGTACTATGTTCATCATGTTGTTCACTGCTGCATTGGCTTTACCTATATGGGTAGATGATCATAGTTAACAAAATTTGGAAGGAAGAATGAGAAGAGACCAGGACCCCCTTGAGGAATGGTTCTAGCAAAAGTTTATCTGGAACTAGAGAAGGAATCCAGCGTATAGTGTTTTGTAAAAGTACATACAGAGGACCAAGTTGCAGCTTCTAGAATACTTCTAGAATCCAACCCTTTCCTCGACCCTGCCTGAAATACATTTGCTATGGTGAGTATAACAAAAGGTAATAGCCTTAGACAATGATTTGGAAATAGTCTGCTTTGACACCGGTTATCCATTCTTTTCACCTTCACAAGAAATAAACAATTGATCTGAAGATCTGAACTATTTAGTTCTGCCATGAAAGTATCCAAGTTGTCTGTGGATATCCAAAGTACGGAGTGCCCTTTCTCCGTCATTTTTAGGCTCAGAAAGTAAAATGTGGAGATGGATAGTTTGGCTTAAAGTAAACTCAGCTACGACTTTAGGCATAGAAGGATTAGTTCTCAAAAAAAAAAAAACTTTCCATATGGAAAATGAGACAGGGTTCACTAACCATAAGAGCTTACAACTCAGGTATCCTTCCTGCAGAGGTCAGAGCAATCAGTAAAACTGTTTTCCATATTAAGAACCTCAAGTCAGCCAGATTAGTTAAAATGAAGCAAGTGTGAGCTTCTGTAACACAAAATTAACATCTCAAGGAGAAACCACCAGTTTTCTTGGAGCTCTTGTATGCAAAACCCCTTTCAACAACATTTTGACATGAGACTGCACTGAAAGAGGAGGATCTATGGGCAGGCAAACTGAAATGGCCAATAAATGCGCCTTGCTTGAGGACAAAGAAAGGCCGTAGGATAGTAACGCACAGAACTATTGCAAAACCAGAGAACAACTAGCCCCAAACGGGTGCTGGTTATGTCATTGGCACCAACTAGAAAACATTTTCCATTTGCTAATATATGATTTCCTAGTAGCAGGCTTTCATGCCTCCATTAGTACCTGCTGTACACCCTCAGTAAAAAGTGCCTAAAAGGAATTAAGACCCTATCATCCAGGCAGTTGATTGAAGATGATTGACATTTGGGTGTATCAAACACCGCTGTTCTTGTGTGAGTATTTCCAGTCAGTGAGATAACTGCCCCCTAGTCATTTCCAAAAAGAAGGCAAAAATCACAGCTGCCTGAGCCAGAAAGGAGTTGCCATAATGATCTTGGGAGATTCTTTCTGAATCTTTGTAAGATATCTGGATATTAGTGGAAAGGGTGGATAAGCCGACAAGAACATTCCTATCCAAAGAAAAGAAAGGGCATCTGTCTTCCAGGCCTTCTTGCATAGAGTGCTGGTACAAAATCTTGCCAGTTGATTATTCAAAGAGGAGGCAAAAAGGTCTCCATAGATGGATCAAATCTTAGAAGACCCTCTGATCTAGCTTCCAGTCATGAGGGTCTACGCTGGTCCTGCTCAACTTGTGTGCCACACAATTTTGCTCTGATGGAATACAGGATGTCTATAAAATTACTTTGTGAAGTGAAGCTATATCCCAAATTAACATGGCTAGTCTGCAAAAGGGGTACAACCTGTTCCCCCCTTCCTTGTTGATGTACCACATGACTATAATAATGTCTGTAACCAACTGAACAAAGATAGTTCAAAGAATTCAGGACAAGCATCTTCTTCATATTTATGTGCTTGTGTCTGTCCTTGGCATTCTACACCCCTTGCAATTTTATCCCTCCTGAAACTGCTCCCCAAGCAAAGTCCAAAGCATCTGTAATGACTGACTGCTTTGGAGCAGGGAGGGAGAAGGGTGACCAGGATTTAAGGATATCTGTTTTCTCCACCAAAAGATTTCTATTCTGACAAACCCCAGCACTGGGATTTGAAAAGATAAAGGCTGTGGATGCTGAAACAAAAGAGATTTCAGACACCATTGTATCTTTCTCATGTGGGTCCTGCCAGGGGTATCATGAGAATCATAGATGCCATGAGACCCCAAAATCCCGAGGTATCACCTCACAGTGACCACATTCTGAGTGGAAAACCCTAGAAATATATATAATAATGATCTAGTTTTTTTTCCTGTGGAAGAGAAGCTCTTTGAACTGAGGTGTCTAGTTAATATACGAGGAACACAATCCTGTGTGAGAGAGTCAAGAATGACGTTTGAATGCTTTCTTGGAACCCCAGGTTGTGTAAGAGATCTCACCCAAGAGAGATTTTTTACACTTTGAAAAAGACTCTGCAAAGATAAGCAAGTCATCTAAATATGGAAAAATGTGGATACCCTATAGCCTGCAACATGCCATAACTGGAACTACACACTTTGTGAACTCTGTTGGTGCAGTGGATAGTCCAAAGGGTAAGGCAGAGAACTGGTAATGTGATCCAGACACACAAAACCTTATGAAACTTCTGAAATCTCAATGAATAAGGGTGTGATGAAAAGCATCTTTTAAGTCTACTCTTACCAGGAAACTTGAAAGGGAAGAAGAGTTAATAGGTTGTAAAGTAACATCATTTTGAATTTGGGCACTATCGCAAACAGATTTAGAAAATAAACATCCAGAACTGGTCCAAGAATTTTCTTTCTTTGTCACAAGGAACATCCTTGAATAAAAACCCTTTCCCTTTTGAGATGAAGGAAATGGTTCTATCACTCCATGAGACAACATGTTTTGAAGAACAGGTGGAAACAAAAGAGTCTGATCTGGAGGGTGAGGAATGATCCCCAGGAAAGGAGGAATTTCCTTCCACTGCCATCTGTAACCTTGATGAATGGTTTTCAGAACACATTTGTCTGGAACAATCTGTTGCCAAAGAGAAAAAAATGAAGATTCAGACTTTCTGAAAAAAAAGGGACCAGGGTGGCAGGGGATGACAAGGTCTCATAAATAGGCATTCATACTTGTTGGACAGTCCTTGGTTTTTGGAGGTTAGAGACTTATTTTTGGAACCCCCTTACATTTCTTCTTAAACATCTGTTTACCTGAATTTTGTTGAGATCATTTAATCTGTTTTTTTTTGTTTTTTTTTTTTTGTTTTTTGTTTTTTGCCAAAATCTGTTGATGAGATAGAAAATCCCTTGGACAATTTGGAAACGGAGGGCTGAAAAATCCTAGAGATTACCTAGATCAGCTTGCCTCTTTCATCATATTTTTTGATCACCAAAAGCAGAAGGACCAAACACTAAATCTCTGCCCAAGGGGGAATTTAAAATCTCATTTTTAACATCATCTGGGATGTTCTGAGAACACAGCCATGTAAACCTTCTTAAAACAGTACCAGTGATGATAGCCTTGGAAGAAATATCAACAGTCATTCACACACTGCAAACAATGGGTAGTGACCTGTGCAATCGAAGAAATTAAGTTATTTAAAGTATATTTTCCTCACAAGAAGAAACTGCAGATAAAACATTCCTCATACTTTCACAATTTGTCACAACAAACTTTAACATATGAGCCTGTGAACCTGTGAACATATGAACCTATGAACCTGACAATTCAAAAATTTGAAAATCAAAGTTGCAGAAGTATACACTTTCTTCCCATAACTATCAATAATTTTCCCATCGTTATCAAAATGACTAGAATTGGAGTTAACTAGGTAATCAGCAGCAGTGGGATCAACTAAACTGTGGCTGTAAGTGCTACACAACAGGGATCTGGGGTGAAACATGAGTTGTCTGAGGTACAACAAATGGCCACAACAGAGTCACCAACCTGTGCACAGCTTTTTTTGTTCTGAAATACATTACCTTTCAAATTGTGGGTGCAGTCACATTATTGAATGTATTTACAAAGAATGGTGTTCAGTTGAACATAAATTAATGAAAATAATTTCGGCAGTCCCTGAGGTTGCACTTTTCCTCATTGGTCTGCCAACCTTGGAGTTGGCATATATAAGCTGCACATGGGAGATGCAGGGGGCATGCCCCCAGCAAAATACAAGCTTTTTGGGAAAATTGCCAAAAGGGTTTTTTTTGGTGATTCATTTTTATGTAACTCATTTTTAACCAAATGGCATTCAATGTACATGTCTTCTATCCATTGACATAAACCCTTCAAACCATACATACTGTAGTCTTGTACTCTTATTTTTGTTGGTGGTTTCCTGGTTTCTTGTGGTAAATCAGCACTATATTATTTGTTTGTTTGTTTGCTTGTTTGTTAGTTAAGGAGAACCCACTAGGAACAACTGCCTATTTTTAAACCCAGGAGTATTGTCTGGTAAATAACCCATTCAAAGGGAGAACCAAGCACAGGACTACAGAATGAAAATTATTAGCAACTCACAGCTTTAGGCCTATGTGCTAAACTGTATGCTGTCTGTCCATGTCATTGTACAGATAGAGAGTCCATAGGTGGTAAAAAAGTATTTCAAATGGTGTTTCCACCCACCATCTTTACAGATGAATACTGATTTTTGCAATCTATCAGTGATGCATCTCATTATGCAGGGCAGAAACTGCCCCCATTGCAGTAGAACTGAAAGTGATTACCTTTTTTAAATTCACCATCTGCTTTTCCATTTTTGATGGGTGTTACAGCTTCACTCGTGGAGTACTTTTCATTATACCTCTTAATCTGTTGACACTGAAAAGTTTGGACAGAGGCTCTTGAAAAGTAGGCACATCCAGCCAAAAATTGGGACAACTACAAATAGCATAACTTTTCTCACCTCTGCTTGGACTGTGCAATAGAACTTATTCAGAAATACAAGTTTAAAAGCTGGGAGTGTAGAAATGACATAAAGCAACCAAACAACAAGACACAAGGAAGGACTAAAGGGACAAGCAGTATACTGGGACTTTTTTGAGCATGCAGCAATGAGCAATTGTACTTGGAGTCAAAACCATTTGCAGTAAACACAAAGACATCGTGCAGAGAGTTAATTAAGGGTTACTAACACCTGTGACATAAAACATAGAGTAAAGTCAAACTGCAAACAAACTACTGAAAAACAACAAAAAATAGGCAGGCAACAGTAATTCTTAAACTTTTATGGTTAGCACTTTCGTCAAGTATTCTTACACTCAACTTCATCAGACATTAGTTAAAAGAATGGTAGCCATATTTAAAACCAGATAAATAGTCACATGTTCAGTCACCTCACATGACACCATGTCACCTGACAATTCTCATTTCTATAACACATGTACCTAAAAGTTGTATAAACAATTGTGTACAAAATGTATATACACTTTCCTATTGACTTAATACTCAAATTCATATGTACATTTTATTTTATTTTATTTTATTTTACATTTGTTGACTGGGAAAGTCCGTATGGACACAGGTCCATTTTCAGCGGAGGCCCGGGGAGAAAAGCTCCACTTAAAAAACAATCTAACAAATAATTTTATGTATTACAACACTTTCTCCTAAATGCATACAATATTATACAAGAGCATATTTTACATTTCTTCACAGATATATGTATAGATACAATTATTGTATTCCAGAAGCATACCACTTGTATGTATGTAAAATGTTTAACTGTCTTCAGAGATGAATAAGTAGATATGAACAGAATAGAACATCGTTAGTTAAGAATTAATATACAGAGGATAGGCAGTATTAGATGATCCTTGGTAGGATCATTGTATCACTGCAAATGTAGTGGACTAGCCTGGGGAGTCACATGGGCATAGCCAGTTGTTAAAGTAGTGGGTTTTGAGTAGTTTTTTTAAATTGTGGAGCAAAACCTGTAGAAGTTATGTGTTTTGGAAGTGAGTTCCAGACTTTTGCTATAGAGCAGGCAAAAAGAGATTTGCCAGCCTCATTCCTATGTTTGATTACATTTATGTGATTTTGGTCTGTTGACCTTAAGGCTCGGGTGGTGATGTAGGGTTGTATTGGGTCTTGTAAAATGGGGATTTTATTTGGGAAGTAATATAGTTTGTGGGCTTTGGAGAGTTGCATGGTAAGAAGTAATTGAGGCAGCTCAAGCCAATTGAGCTGTTTGAGGGAAAGACAGTGGTGGGCTCTATTAGAGGCACCTGTGGCAAATTTGGCAATCTTTTTGTAGCAAGATGACATTTTGCTTTGTTTGCTGTGGTGAAGATTAGTCAGGATTGGTGAGGCATACAGTAGGGTGGATAATAGGTGGGTTCTGGCAATGGTGGCTTTGGTATAATTGGTCATGAATTGCTTATTCCTATACAAGAGACCTAGCTTTTTGTGAACCTTTTTGATTGTTTGGGCTATGCGTATATCAAATGTGAGTTTGTTATCGATTACTACTCCTAGGAGTTTAGTGTGTGCTTTTGGGGTGGTTGAGGTATTGTCCTTGGAGTTAATGATGAAGTCATTGAGTGCAGGGGATCTACCTGGGCTGAAGAGAATTAGTTTTGTTTTTTTGGGATTGAGCAAAAGTTTTATGGTAGAAAACCATGCTTTAGCCAGAGTGAAGCTGTGTTGTGTTATTGTTTGTAGCTTGCTTAGGGCAGGGGCAGCACAAATGATAGTGTCATCAACATATTGCACTATAGAAGCGGAAGGAGAGGAAGCAGCTATCTGATTTGTAAATATGGAGAATAGTAAGGGACCAAGAATGGAGCCTTAAGGGACTCCAATATATACAGGTAGAAGGGAGGATAGTTGGTCATGCCATAGAACTGCTTGCTGTCGACTTGATAAATAGCTGCTGAACCATGATATAGTGAGGGATTTTAGGTTGAGGTTAGATAGAGTTTTGAGAAGCATACTGTGGTTGACCATGTCAAAGGCCTTAGATAAGTCTAAGAAAACAGATGATACAAAAAGTCCGTTGTTTCTCTGGGTGTTGATTATGTTGGTATAGGATAGTAGGGCTGTTGTGGTACTATGGGAGGGACAAAATCCATGTTGTGATGCTGATATAAGGTTATTTTCTAGAAGGTATTGCATTAGTTGTGTATGTACTACTCTTTCAAGTATTTTTGATAGGGGTGATAAAATTGCAATTGGCCAGTAGTTGGTGAGCTCAAGGGAGTTCCCACCTTTGTGGAGTGGAATAATACGAGATATTTTCCAGAGGTTAGGTACTTTAGATTCAGTTATGGATCTGTTAATGAGGACTGACACAGGGTAAGATATGGCATCAGCTCATAGTTGAAGGAAATCCATGGGAAGTTTATCAGCAGCCAGTGTGGTAGGTTTCAACTTCTTGAGGAGTTTAGTAATGAGTTGTGTGGGTGCTGGGGAGAAGGAGAAGCTGGGGGGAGGTTGTTGTGTAATAGGGGTAGTAGGGGTTGGTGAAGGAGTGGGAATGGTGGTGCTATTTAGGGTGTTGGATAAGGCTAGGACTGTTTTGGTGAAGAATTTGTTGAATTGGGTAGGGATGTCCTCAGCGTTGGTTGGTACTATGGCTGTGGGAGTGCTGGTTTTACCTGAGTGCAGTAATCTATTTATTGAGGACCAGAATTTCTGAGGGTTGTGTGTGTGTGTGTTTGTCTTGCAAGGTTTTATAGTAATTGGTTTTATCGAGTTTTATAAGTTTTTTGGTCTTGTTCTGGAGTGCTAAGAAGATTTGTTTTGTGGTGGTGGTTTTAAGTTTATGAAATTGAGCCCAGGCTCTATCGCTATCTTTCATTATGGTTCTGGTTTCTTTTGTTAGCCAAGGGGCATAGTTAGTTTTAACTCTGATGGTACAGGCTGGTGCATGACGGCTTAGGATTTTGAGAAAGGTTGAGTTAAAGTAGTCTACTGCCTCATCTAGGGGTAGGTGTTTAAGGGGAGACCAGTCACAGTGTTTTAGATTGTTGTTTAGGTCCTTGGTTTTGAAGTTTTTTTTGTTGTGAACTATTCTCAGGATGGGTTGGTTATAGAGTTGGGATTTATTTCTAATAAGGTAGGTTGGTTGGTGGTCGCTTAAACTGTCAGGTAGGCAGCCTGCCTGGTTTGCCAAGATGTGGTCAGACAGAAGTATCCAATCTAAGATGGATTGTCATTTGGTTTTCTTATCAACTCTAGTGGGGGTATCTATGACTTGGGTAAACCCATGTAGGTTAATGTGGGTAGAGGGATTGTACTTGGTACAGTCAGACCAGTCAATATTAAAATCCCCTAGGAGTATGGTCTCATGAGGGTGGGAGATAGTCATCCAGTGTAGCAGGTTCTCCATAGTGTCGGTATTGTTTCCTGGGGGATATAGGCACCTGCTATGACTATTTGTTTGCTAGAGTTTAGTTTTAATTTAGCAAGAATGAGTTCTGTCATTGACATCTTGGGAGTTGTAGTTAAGCTGTTCTACTGTGAGATTATTTTGAAACAGAATGGCTACACTACCTCCTTTTTTCCCTTGCCTATCCTTCCGTATAATATTGTAACCAGGGGGTGTTATCTCATTATCATGGTGTTTTGGTCTAAGCCAAGTTTCTGTAAGTATGGCTAAATCTGGTTTGTATAATGCCAATAGTGCGTGGAGGTCCTGAACTTTGTTGAGTATACTTCGTACATTAATGTTTAAGAGCAGAAGAGAGGAGATTGGTCTGTTATAAAGAGGATTTGGTTGAGTTAAGTCTGGGTGGAGTGAAGTAATGGGTCCTGGATTGGGGTGTATGTTTCCACAGCAAGAGAGTTTTAGAGTTAGGTATAGGTAGAACTTAAGTAGTTTTTGTAGTATTTTATTTTGTTTCTGGGATAAGTAGGGGTTAATTTTGTTTGTCGGTTTATGATTAACATAGAGGTGGAGATGATTTGGGGTAAGATCAAATGGAGATATAGGGAAGTGTGTTAGCTTTAGTGTATTAGCTGTGGTTTCTGTTTGCCACTGAGTTGGATAGGTGAGATGAAGTTGTGTGTGCTAGGATGTAAGGATGGATAACCAGAGAAGAACCAAAGTAGTTAATGTATAGAAAGCTTCCTTTAAGTGTAGGAGAGCCATTGTATTAGTTTGTTTCTTCTCCTTTTATGTTACTTTTTGTAGTGGGAGAGCAGTGGTGAGTGATAGTAGGAGGTGTTGAGTGGGTGGTAGAGGAGCAGTTAATGGTGTTAGTGAAAACATATACAAAGAATACATAAATATACATGAAAAAGCCAGCTAAAACATCCAAAAAACAATATTAGTTATTGTGTACATAAAAATTGTTATTGTTACATGTCATTAATCATGTCATGTGAGGTGACTGAACATGTGACTATGAATCTGGTTTTAAATATGGCTACCATTCTTTTAACTAATGTCTGATGAAGTTGAGTGTAAGAATACTTGATGAAAGCGCTAACCATAAAAGTTTAAGAATTACTGTTGCCTGCCTATTTTTTTTTTTATTGTTATAGAGAAAGAAGAATGACTAAACATTATGCAAACTGCACAACAATGTGCATCTCCTCTTTTCAAGACAGCCCCTTCTCTCTCTCTGTCCCTCTTTCTCTCCCTCTTTCATCTGCCTTGCTATGGAAACTGATGAGGAGCATGGGAACAAGGCAAATAGCTGAACATAGTGAGACATAATAAATATTAAGAAACAAAAATTCATCATAACACAAATACCTCTTGCTGGCAGATCTGCCATGCCAGAATGAAAGCTGTGAGTAATTGAAGAATTCACCGGCTGTCTCTGGGAACTGTGTGTGTGTGTGTGTGTGTGTGTGTGTGTGTGTGTGTGTGTGTGTGTGTGTGTGTGTGTGTGTGTGTGTGTGTGTGTGTGTGTGTGTGTGTGTGTGTGTGTGTGTGTGTATGTGTGTGTGTGTAAGTAATAATTTACTTGAAAGGCAGTTACTGTTCGTGCAGATTGTTGGTTATTAGATATATTGCCTTCTACCTCTTTGTAATGGATTTCAGCTGCACTATTTCAAACCTTCCAGTTCAGCACACTCCCTTTTTCAGCTACTTATCAAATATCACCAGTCCCAGTCTGATATCTGTGAGCCATTCACTCACTGATATTATTGCTACTAACTAGACTAACCTAATGATAAATCTCATAGTATTCCCACACTAATAAGCAACCACTGCCTTATCCTCTTCTCCTGGTCTGGGGAAAGCATAAGATACCTAATCAATTATGTGTCTCTTGTAGGAGCGTCTCCTCTGCTGGAAGATATAATGCAGTCCTGGAATGCAGCTTGCTTACCTTGTAAGGATATTATCTATCTCTGAACAGGGTAATATCTTAGATTATATGAATGTCTATGAAAAACTTTTATTTTTATTCATTTGTTAACCTGATAATACTAATGGACACAAGTGGCATTTTTCAGGGGTAACCTGGGGGCATTTTCTGCTTGAATGCCTTGCTCAATTACACAGTAAGCAAATGGAGGTAGAAGGAATCGATCTACCTGCCACAGGCTACATTGGTATAGGTGTGAATAGCAAACAGCTATTGTAACTGTATCTGTAGATGTTGCACATAATCTTCAGGAAACAATTAATTTAGACCACCTGTACTGTGCTTTCATCTATATGTTCAAATATGCTAGGGATATGTGCCTACTAGCATAGACATGTCTTGTTGTAATGAGGTAAAAAAAATGCATTTTGATGTACTTGCATGCTACTGGTTGTAGACAAATTAACTGTGTTAAACCAGCTATGCTGCACATGATACTATCTATAGATAGTGCTAGCATGACCAGAATGTTGCAGACTTGCTAACAGAGTAAGTCTACTTATGATGTAAGACACAAGATGTTGTTTCTTTGGTTGGATGGTTGAGGTTTTGTTTATTTTTTATTCACATAGCATTTTATGTGGCTGATGGAATCCAACACTTAATTAATTTATTCATTGGCATTTGTTTGCCAAGATGACCCAACTAGCTCTACAATGAGACTCCTTTTAAGTGGAGGCCTGGTGAGAAAAGCTCCATATAACAAATGCAAGCAACAGGAAAGGCAAGTTAGGAATAAATGCATTATTGTAGTACAGTGCAGTTACATAAATGTAATAAAATGTTAAATTACAAGCACAGAAAAGATAACTTGGGAATAAATACATAAATGTAGTACAAAGAAATTTACATCAATGCAGTATAATGGCAATTTACAGAAGTTCTAGCCTGCATACACCACTGATACTAGGTTTCCACTTTGTGCCTACTGAGTGCAGAGATAGGTTCGCTTCCCATGAGACCCTAAACTGAATACATGGATGAATACATAAATACATGAATGAACATACATGAATTAATTAGTGCCCTGGTAGTGTTTGATAATTCCGCCCTCATAATGTATTCTTGTGTCTTTATCTTCATTTGTTTAAGATCTACAACAGAGTGAACAAAATACTAACTAAAGTACATGAGTTACACTCTAACAATAATGACAAGCTTACTAATGTTTTTTGGTAATAAACAACTTGTCAGCATAAAAACAATAATAGTTCATTACAATATGGATAGTGAACATTTTATTTTTCCTTCTTTTCTACTTCTATTTTTCCAAAATGTTCAGCGCTCTGTACAGATGAAGTAGTCTTTATTAAAGAACAGTTATAAGCACAGATAACATTTTGAAATTATGGATTTCAATATTGTTCTATAATGGGTATACTATTATTTAGTTATATTGTTTTCTGCATTATTTCATAAGTAAAATATTGTTCCGTACCTGCTGTTGTATTTAGTTGTGGGACCTAATACTTTGTAAAAGGTTTCTTCACTTTAAGATAGATTTGCCACATGTACTATTTCTGTGTTAGCAACTCAGCACGTAAAAATCAACTGCCAATCATTTACGGACCAGAGTTCTGCTGTGGCGACCCCTAACCGGGAAAAGCCGAAAGACACAACAACTATTTATGTATTAGAAGGAAGCCACTCTCATTTTGCTTTAGTATAACATTTAATATTTTCTCAAAAACTGTAGTATTTAAGATTTTTTTCTCCCCAGGACTCTCCTGTAAACACTCAGTAAGACTTTGCCATTTAGCAGACTTGCTGATATCCTTATTGCATTTAACAGCTCAGTCCACAAATGGTGTGCAAGTGTACATTTGGGTGTGGGTGTGTGTGTGGTGTGTGAGTGTGGGTGTGTGTGTGTGCGTGTGTGTGTGTGTGTGTGTGTGTGTGTGTGTGTGTGTGTGTGTGTGTGTGTGTGTGTGTGTGTGTGTGTGTGTGTGTGCACCTGTCTGTTTCCCTATCTGTGTGTATGTGTTTGTGTGTGTGTGTGTGTGTGTGTGTGTGTGTGTGTGTGTGTGTGTGTGTGTGTGTGTGTGTGTGTGTGTGTGTGTTTTATATGTACAAATGTACAAGGCAGGTGTACATGTATTTCACTTTTGGTAAAAAAAAAAAAAAAAGATTGTTTAATAAAAAAAACACTAAATGATGATGTTTTTTTTTTATAGTGGCCAGAATAAAGTGTTAAGCACCAAAACTGGCAACAGCTCATTTCTGGTCCCCTTAGAAGAAAAGCAGCAAGTGTCACATGCTACTCTGCTTAAGCACCATGGCTGACATGTGAGGTATGTAATTCTATAAGGCTTTACATGGTTACTGCATTCCACAGGAAAGTAAATAAGTTAGGTTTGATTGGATAAAACTGCAGTCAGCTTCATAACAGACATGGTTAACACCTAACCGGAACAAAATCAAATGGCATTCCCATCACAGCTAATATGCTGGCAGGGAAATGATTAGAATACTGGAGAAATTATACTAGTTTAGATTTTTAAACATGAGATTAGCATGCGGGTAATAACTACCATTTCTTAAACAATGGTATTATGACAGGCTCAGAGGATATTTATATTTTATCTAAAATGATGTGGTAGTTTTTTGTAAGTCACAATTTATTCACATTTAAAATAAAACATGTTTATAGTCTTTTGTTGTCTTTTAAATGCTCCACACTGTAATACAGATAAGATCAATCAGGAGTAAATAATCCAATTTAGGTGATGTTATTGCGCAAAACTTTTCTGAGCTGAAACAGCAGTTCTTACAAATCACAAGTGTGTTCAAACAGGACAAAGTCCTGGATTCAGAGGAGTGCATAGACTAGGGAATTCATGCCACTAGTTACTGAACAACTTCGCTACTACAAGGTGCTGCCATGGATCTGTCCATAGTCTCAATATTTGTAAGGGAGCTACCTGGCTGGTTTCTGTTTGGAGGCATTTTTCTCCCTGTTACCGTATTTCTGTTACTTCTGATTGCATACCTGGCGTCCAAATTAAGAGAAGGTAAGTAAATGTATAAGTTGGTGTTTATGGGTTATTATTACCTACAAACAAGCAACAAATTCTTTACCAGGGTCCTTGTTATTTTCTGAAGCCCCTAATTTATCTATTTTTTTCAACCTAATTGTTATACTAATATTTACTGTTTAAGTCATGTTATGTGGCTTCTCCATCCAGAAATCTGATTTGTTTCCATGTCCTGCTTTCCATACGTAGTAAAGTATAAAGCTGAACAACTAAATATGGAAGGTGTCTCTTTAGAATAAATTAGAGATCTTTCATACTGTTCAGGCATAAATTACACTGTTCACAAGTTGTATATGACTTAACAGCGTGCTGATAGAACATTGCTTTTGAAGTTTAGTGCCTTTCCTTATTAACCTTTTGACACTCAGTGTTTACAGTCTTACCTTGTACAACAGAGACAGTTGTAAACTAGGTATATGTGAGATTCAGTGATAAAACAATCCAGCCTAAAAACTACTTGCAAGCACATGCCTTATATGGTTGGGGATTTCATACATTTTGGGGGGCAGTAGTTGCTCTAAATGTAGTTATAGCACTTCATTACTAAGCAGTACAAGATAGTAACCACCACAAATGAACCTACTCTACAACTGCGGGTCATAGTAAAGGAAAAAGCACAGGCTGTGTTCATTATTACAGGAAACATTTTTAGTATTCACGTAATCAAAACTGGTAATCTTTAACAGTAGTCAGTAACTGTAATATAATATAACATTATAAATCTGCCTGCATTATTTAAGGTACAGCAACACCCCCAACCCCACCCACCCCGGCTGTCTAATATACTATGGCTAAACATTGCTGATTGCTAGCTAAACTGCAGCAAGAAGAAATGTAAGTGAAACTAAAAGGCAAATCAGATATCCAGTACTTTAATATTTAAAATGAAATGTTAAAATCTTTAGTATTAACTTTTGTAAACAGACCATTTTTTTACCTAGAATGAGGAGTATAGGATTAATTATGCTCTTTCTGCTTCTCATTTTGCTAATGATATTATATAACCCACTACAACACAGAATATGTCTGTGGAATATCATAGCTGTCTCTGTTAGCCTCCTGCCTGTGTTTTCAGGTACAGCACTTCAGTCACACACATTTTCCAAGGTGGTACCCTCACACTGAGAAAAAAAAGCAAGCTTATGGCAGAGATATCAGAGTTATTCATATCCTTCAAGGTATGGCATCCTGCTCAGGCCAAAGTAGAGAAAACTGTGTGCTCCTTTGTCAAACAACAAGAAAATGTCAGAGAAAAGATGTCAGTATCTGGAAATATAAGGAAACAAAAACAGCAGTATGAATTACTTTAATTAGAAGACCAGAAAAGAAAACAAATAGCATCTGGAAAACAGCAACAAATATTAAGCACTGATAACATTTTGTATACACGTTAATGGACACACACACACACATATATATATATATATATATATATATATATATATATATATATATATATATATATATCTTAGGACACTAAGACTTGACAAGCAGAACATTTTCTGAACGGTGGGATTAACGAATTATGCCCTATTCCACATGTAAAGGAAAGCAACCTGGAAAAACAAACTTGTAGATGGATAAACTGAAAACAACAATGGGTTAAGCAAAAGACAACTCACAATTCTAGACAAAATTAGTTGTAAAATTGATGAAGCTTGTAGAGATCTCTCTGGCAAATCACAGGAAAATGGAGGCATGCCTCTTGAGTGTAACTGAGTAGTTATTATTCATTCCATTCCATAAGGAGGAATTAATACATAAAGGAGAAATTACAGACCAGTCTGTCTGACATCTGCAAAAAAAGTGACATTCTTTAACTGAGTGACAAAAGTAGTTAGCCTGAAGAACAAATGGGTGAGAAGCGGGCAGGAATGGCCTGAGCTGAGAAAATACTACTTCACACAGATGGTGGTAGACCACTGGAATGCAATGTCTGAAGCAATGTTTCAATGTTTATAACCAGGTCAGGGCTGCCGATATGATGCATTTAGATTTTATCAAAGCATTTCAAATGATACCATATCAATCAAAGATAAGATAATCTGGACAGCCTAGGAATCACAAAGTGGCATCAGGGATAAACATTTCACAGCAAAAGAGAAAAAAGTGCAGTAGTAGAGTTAACACGTTTTTATTGAGTATAATTTTTGCCAAACATTGCTACATGAAATAGCACTCAATGATAAAAAGCTAAGATCACAAGATCATGCATTTGTTTTTGGAGGGGGGGCTTTTTATGTGCTCCTCCTGACCCCATACAGCCTTAGGCTATTCTCCTTGGTTTTCCTATTCAGTCCTCCCTAGATCACCCAAATGTTTCTATATTGTACCCTAAATATGACCCTTCAACATGTGGGCCCCTCAAATCGTCAAGGAGTCAGTCTCAATGGCAAGTCTGTACTATGCCTGGGAAATAAAGAATCCATTGGAGAGCAGTAACCATGGAGCCTGGGACTTATGATTCTCACAGCAGTGATTCATCAGATGTGGGTGTGGCTAGATTAATGACATCAGGACATCATCAAGGCTTTTTACATTATTGTCCTGAGATAAATTGTGAGGCTCCTGGCATGAGAGGGCGCACAACTATCAAGTTTTCCCCACATCATCCCCTCAGGTTAGGATAGCAGGCCCTCATCTGCCTCATTCTACTCTTCCCCCATCCAGCCCTACTAGCAGTCTGAGTCCATTTCCAAGCAGACACCCTACCTTTGCGCCTTCTGTCTGGCTTTTGGAGGGAACTTTGGCCACCACATCCTGTAGGCAGAGGGGAAGACCTCTGTACCCAAACTTTAGTATAACTTTGTCTCAGAGAAAAGAACAAATCCTACAAGTAAGTGATTTTGAAAAACTATGAATTATGGCCAGTTTAAGTGAACAATTATCTGATGAATGAAACAGCTAGCAGTAATGGTATTGCATTCATATTATGGGAATAGAAATTAGCATAAAAGCTCCACAGGGCAGTAATGATAAACTGTGCTTACAGAGAGCAAGTAGTAGCAGTCAACAGCGCACCACAGAGATCAGTAGCAGGACAGGTTTATAAGTTACATTAGAGTGGAACTAGATGAATAGTCTATCTACTTAAAAATGACTGAAATTCAGTAACACACCATATGTACATGTACATATGTATATATCTTTATTATCTATCTGCCTATCTATCCATCTATACATGATTATGTCATGAAAACTCAAAAAAGAATCACAAATGGTAAAACAAAAAAAGAGAGAATCAAAAAACACTGAGTGACACAAGTGAATCACAAAATACTGAATACTTCCCTGCCACTACAAAAACCCTGTATGAGTAAACTGCAGCTACAAAACTGATAGCAAGTGTCATCCTGGTACTGATACTATTAGGGAAAGGGGTTTTAGTAATATAATCTGTAGGGATAAGGTTAGAGACAGGGGTAGGGATACGGTTAAGATTAGCACGTGTGTGTAAGGTGGGCAAGGAACCCTAAACATAGCACTTCACAAAATAAAAGGACACAGAACTCATACAACACAAAACATACACAACACTGAATCTAACCCTTTACCTAACCCCTACTCTAACCCTAACCTGCAAACACCTGCATATTTACAACAACTGCTATAACACAGTCTTGCACATCTTCACAAACACCACTTTTTCATTTGAGCATTAATTTTCCTGCATACTCCTGCTTAGCTTCCCTATATAAAACTAAATTCAGCCATATGTGTTTCACACAAATGTGCATTCACTCATTTGTGCATTCTCTCTTTTTTACTTCCACAAAAACCTTTCTACAAAATCTGTATTCTACTTTTTGAGTGACACCCATACACACATACTATATATACCCACACACACACACACACACACACACACACACACACACACACACACACACACACACACACATATATATATATATATATATATATAGAGAGAGAGAGAGAGAGAGAGAAAGAAAGAGAGAGAAGGACAACTGGAGGGGGTGGAGTCTACTTTGTCACAAATGATGCACCTCGTACTGTAGATTTATGGAAAAATGTTCTGTGATTAATGGGAAGGCTGAAAATTATGAAATGATGATACTCGTCTCAGGTAAATATTTTTATCATACCCCTTTATCAGTGCCCATTGTTAGTATAGTCATACCCTTTTATCAAATTCAAACTTCTAAATATATATATATATATATATATATATATATATATATATATATATATATATATATATACAGACATATGTATATATACTAAAACCAGACTTATCCAAACACATTTTGCCATCAATATTAAAGAAGATTCAATTTAATAGCATTCGTGCAGGGAATGTTGCACCATCCTGAATCCTGATATAGAGCTCTACTTTCAAATGCCATATCTCTAAATATACTCCCTCCATGATCACACTAACATAGGCAAAAGGATATTCAGTTATTTCCCTTTTACCCAAGTTTCTGCATCTTTGGAGGTAACATAGTTAGAGACTGGGAGTATGGTAGCATAGCCCTACTTTGGGGGCTGACGGTAGAGCAGTCTCCATACCAAAACTCTAGTATTATTTGTTAATTACATTGAAACAGTTAACCAGCTGATGTGATGTTTTAAATGTTCATTGCAGTGCATGGTATAATTAAGGTCAGAAGGCACAGAGCCAGATTCAGAAAACTTTGTCATCATGCTAAGTGAATTCCAGTAACAAGCGGCCACATGCAGAGTGTTTGCAATATAGGAAAATATGGCAAGCATGAGGCTTTTATCAATGGTTTATAAGATTTGAAATCCAGAAGACCATCTTATGGATGATGCTGGATATGATCTTTAACCCTTACTCATGACACCTATCAGAAATCCACACAATCAAACTGACCAGGGGTACAGCCATGCACTATCACAAACCAGAAATATTATATAACCTGTTTTCTTGCTGCTGAAGTCACATTTTCACTGTCTGGCTGCATCTGGTAGTGACATGCAGCATACCCCCAAAATACTGGCTACATGTGCTATGTTACCTAAGCAGGAAGCAGTTACAGAAGAGTGGTCTCTTGCAGGGCCAGAAGATCTCAGAACAACAGGAAGTGGAAGCTGCAACAGACAAGGAGTCAGGGGAGAGGCCAGCAGCAGGGGATGACCATGGCAAACAGATGTGGGCACAATATGCAGTGGTACTAATAAAGATGCAGTAGATTGCACATAGCTTTACAATATACCTATACAAGAGTTAAGCAGATGCACTACAATAAAAGTGATGCAAGCAAAAATACCACACTATGTTTACCCATACATAGGTTGGCCATGGTGTGCATCAAACATAGACAACCTAAGTAACAATGTGCAAAGGGCAGGGTACAGTTATCATCATTTGCACAGGTGGGCAAGGGAGTACAGGAGTGTATCTCTTTCAAAGGGAAGTGTGTGAGTGGTAAGATATAGCAAAAGAAAAAGTGCATATATGGGGAATGTGAGAATTGGTTTTGGGTCAGGGCGTTCAATGTGTAGATGGGCCAGGGTCAGTGAATGTGTGGGATATGCTGGGACTGTGGTGTTGTGTGTGTGTGGGGGGAGGGGTACTGTGAGTGTGTGGGTGTGTGTCTGTAGGGACACAGCCTCAGCAATTGGTGCAACACAGTGATTCAGTCTAAAAGAGACGTCTGAGGCATGCATGACAGAGCTTCGGGTCTATATTATATGAACAAAAGTTCATATAATCAAATGCTGTAAACAGCAAAAATGCCAGATTTCGAACCCTTTATTGTGGGGGGCTGCACCTCCCACACCCCCCGCTAATAATATATACCAACTCAGATCGCACTACAGTGAGGAAAGGGCAAATTTCCTGATCTTCACTGTACCGCAATCTCACAAAAAACACATCAATGAACAGCATTTTCACATATGCAACCATTCAATATTTTGGACTTTCATTCTTCTAATAGGAAACCAGAGCTTCAGTTTCCCATCCATGTCCCCACCCATGAGACCTGGCTCTTTCAGGAGTTGAATTAGCTGTACCATGACTTGGGCTAGATGTTGGTGTTTTGCATGAAGTAGATCAATGTTTGCTAGCAGATGTGCTAGCATGGCAATGTCCATGGCCACAGGGATGTCCTTGGCTGGACATGGACACCTCAAAGTTTATTGCTGCTGTGGAAGTGCTAGAGCTATGGGAGTGGGATTTTGCTCATCCATGGCCATGTTGTCTAACACCTGTGGATGTAGTAGAAGATCAGCTGTGAGGACAGACCCTTGCTCCTGACAGATGACACAGAGAAGACACTGCATGGTCCAAAGTGTGATTCAGTTTGTCCAACAAATGACACATAGGTATCATGCACTCCCATATTTTAGTAGACACAGCCTGGATCATACTCACTATGTCTGCCATGGCTGTGGTGGAACTAGTTTGTGCCTTCACAATGACCCTGCACATATGTAGTGTGGCACCTACTGACACACCAATCTCAAGGGAGGGTGATAGCCATATCTCGTGTGAACATTATTACTAACTCCTCTATGTGGACCCCCCTTCAAATGAGTGATTGTCTTTCTGGATATCTACAAGCATAGAGATTATGCCCATTCTATTAAGTAGTGGATGTGGGGGTTATGCTTCCCGTATCCCCCTAACTGCACCAGCCCATCCCAGGCACATCCTTCAACATCAGACAGGACAGTTTCACAGTGCTGATGACAGATAAAGAATCACCTGTGAATTCGCCAAAGCAAGCAACACCTGTGAATTCACCAAAGCAAACAACACCTATGAATTCACCAAAGCAAACAATTTACAGTATCAATAGGACTCAGCATCACAACTACAGATGCAACTGATATCGCTATAAAATATGATAATAATGAATACTCCTGGCCATACCTCATGCAGATGGATGTGGAACTTGGATCCCTGATGACCGTAAGTCAGAAAACTTTAACTCATTCCCTCCAGTACAGCTCTTTTGAGTGTGTACCTTTAACTCCCAGTGGGTGTGGCTTCAGCCTTTAAAAAATGAAGTTATCACCTTACAATTCTAACAAAAAATCATTGACATAGGTCAAACATCAATACAATTGTGTTTTCCATGATGTATGCTTCAAGATAAAACATTCTGATACCTTGTATGTAGCATGGTTTTGGAATTATTAATGCAAATATGAACAAACAATATTTGACGCCTAGAGGTGGAGTAGGAGGTAACTGCAGATGCACCTGGAGACGTCACTCGGATGTAATGAGTTCGGAACTTTACACTATGTGTTGAAGAGGAGTTACATCTATTGGTACTATGAACCAAGACTACATTCCTGGTGCATATACATTTGAAACTCTGTGGAGCCTGTCCAGCTCTTTATTGAAACTCCAGCCACTACATTGTGGGACTTCATGGAGGTGGTACTGTCTTTAAACAAGGCCAGGAACTCCTCCAGCTCTGAAAGACTGGGCTCAGTTGAAAAGTAAAATAATAATGAATATTACTCACTGTATGTCCCCCATCTACCTTAACAATCTTGCAGTCTACTACTCACTGTACACCTAAAATGTACGTCTTAAGACAGTTTTGGCGAATGAATTTTAAAATTACTGACAAAGTCACATTCCTCACAGGCATTAGGGTAGAGGAACAGTCAAAACTAGAATTCTACCACTGAATTAAGTGTGTAAGCAGCAGCTAAGCAGAGACCTGACTCAGAAAGAAAACTTTTAAAAATTGCAGCTCAAAGTATTCAAACACTTTTGACAGTTGCTTCTTCCATAATGCAGTTAGGCTCTCAGCTTCTCATCCTACTTATATCATGTAGATTCATCCCTCTGGGCATGATGATTATGCTAAATGGTGTCCATCTCATTATTGTTTCTGAATCATTAAATTTGTGTGACAAGCACACCTGGTAAACATTGTGTTACTTTCTACACACTGCCATGCACATGTCTTAGCACCTGTGGGTAGCTCTGCTCATGCACCCAAGAGGCCAAATACATTAGGTTGGAGATAGTTGTCATCCCATAATTAAACATCTGAAGATGGAGTCACTGTAGTGCATGCATACTTAGTAACATACACGGGGAAAGAGGACTGCCATGTTTTACATCTTAAAGTGCCATTGGAACAATAATACTACAGTACCTATATCTTCTCTTTTTGCCATCCATCATGCACAAGAGGTGTCCATCAATGCCCATCATTGACTAGAGGATGAGAAATGTCAGAACTGTTTTGGGTGCCAATTCTATGCCATTTTTCCTGCGATCTTTCAAGGTGAGACCTTATGGCTGGTGAAGGAGAAGGCAGTGCTCCTTCTGGAGCACAGAGGTGGTATAAGGAGGAGTCCTAAGATTTTTCTGGAGATCCTCCATAAGCATTACAGCTGTAGGCTCCTGCAGGAGGGCTATACCAGGTCACAGTATAAGGCTGACACCTGGAATAGTTTGGCCGAGGTTGTCACCTGTGCATGTAACATCCCATATATGGGGATCAGTGTCGTCACCACTGCAGTGACATGAGCTGATGCAAGCCTGACCTCCTTCACTGATGGGAAAATTAAGTTAGGTTACAGCTACCAGCTTGGTACTGTAAGTGTGACATCTCTTACAGATCCAAATAACCTGTTACAGCATGCCACCATCCAAGTTGTCATTATGTCCTTTTTATATCTGTAGCCCCTGCAGGGATTGAAAGGAATAGAGAGATGCACAAGAGAAGACTAAAGCACCTAAGAAAGTACTGAGGTAAGCATAAATGCTGTCATAAAATGTCTCTTTTCATAGTATCAGCTGTGGGCATTAAAAATAGTAATGTTTAACTTTCATTTCTGCCAGTACTGGCACAGCTCATGGGTAGTGGTATGACTGTGCAATGCTAGAAGTGCACTTCTGCATACCTCCTCCTTTTAATTTCTCCAAGTCTTTCAGGTTTCTAATACCATGATGGGAATGGGCCCCATTCCTAAGTCAAAGTATGATTAAAGTTCATGAAATTAGCATTGCTTCAGTCTTTGATGTCAGAAGTGCTCTTCACAGCACCAACAGTGTACCCAGTTATGACTCCTTCTGCAATTCATACGGGGTTAAATGTATTGGTTGTTGTTGTTTGTCTTTCGGCTTTTCCCAGTTAGGGGTCGCCACAGTGGAACTCCAGTCCACTAATGATTGGCAGTTGGTTTTTATGGTGTCAAGTTGCCAGTCCGATGCCCAACCTTCAACAAAGGCACGCCCATTCAACACATGTCTTTCAAACGGCCATGGAGGACATGCAGGCTCCACACAGAAGGCACTCCCAAACCCAAGCCGAGAATCGAATGGGAGAACCTCTTGCTGTGAGGCAACAATGCTACCGCTGCACCACCGTGGAATACAGTTAAATGTATTGGTAACATATCTAAATATGATTGTATATTCTTTTTTATAAAACCCGCTGCTCCTACTACTATTGAAACTGTCTGGATATCTTTCTTCCACATTGCTCTCGTTTCTGCCTGCAGATCCTGATATTTTATGACTTTGTGTCTCTCTATATGCAAGACACTGTAGTCAATGGGTGTGGTGATTTCAGTGATCAATGCTCCTTTTGCCTTCTTTTCATGGACCACTATATTTGGCTTTCTAGCATCTATCTTTTGAACTGTTGGTAATGGGTGATGCCATGGGATATAAACTTCATAATTTTCTATGATGCTTTGTGGCTCATGTTTCCAGTGTTTTTCAGCCACTTCAGTACCATACTGTTTGCACAATCCCCAGTGCAACAGTCTTGCCACATTATTATGCCTTTCAGTATACAGTCCTTCTGCAGTTAGTATGTCACAACCAGCAATGAGGTGTACGATTGTTTCCAATTCTGTTTTACAAAACCTACATTTGTCTGTTTCTCCCAAATGTTCAATGGACTTTGTAAACCAGCGTGTATGTAGCCCACTGTCTTATGACACCATTATTAACCTTCCATCTCTTGGTTTGAATTCACCTCTCCGTAACCATTGCTGCATTTGTTCCTGATCAACATGAGGTTCTTCCAAAAGTTTTCTATACTTGCAACTATATTTATGCATTTTCCACATTTCTTGCCTTCTCATCTGGTCCTTCCCCTTATATACTTTCTTTTGTTTTTTGGCACATTCAGTTGCTGCCTGATTTTTATCTACTTCTGGTTTGATTTCCATTCCTGCTTGACTCTGATATGCTTCTGCTAGATTAACCAGGCAAGTCATCTTAGATATTCTCCTCATGTTTCAAAACTTTCACTACATTTGGGCCTTGTGAGGTCAGCAGATATGTGTGGAGTTCCATGATTACAGATCTGTACATGTAATCAATTTCAAGGAGGCCCATCCCTCCTTCAGAATGGGAATATATAATCTTGGTATGCACTGATTTTTATAAATCATTTGGGGAGCATGAAACATCCTTCTTGTTTTCCTATCTAATCTATTTGGGGCCAGTCAATCACTCTAAAACTGTAAGTTAGGACAGGAAGAGCAAATTGGTTTATACCGTGGGTTTTGTTCATAGATGTGAAAGCTGTTTTCAGGATTAATTTAAGTCTTCTAAAGTTTTCCATCCTGAGTTTTATTTGCATTTGTTCATGTTTTATTGTTGATCCTTCATCAGTTCCCAAATATTTATACATTCTCTCTTGCTTAAGTTCTTTTATATCACATTCTTGTTCCAAATTGATGTTTTCCTGCTTTAAAGGTTGCTTTTGCACATTTATCAAGACCAAATGACATTCTTATATTATCTGAAAAAGTTTTGACAGCTTGCAGTTGTGCTTTCAGTTCCTCATCTGATGAGCTATACAGTTTTAAATCATCGACAAAGAGAAGATGAGAAGTCTTTACACTTTCTTGTTTTCTAGGAGCCAAATTATAGCCATGGCCTAAGCTGTTAAGTAGACAGATTAATGGGTTAAGGGCAAGGCAGAATAGCAGTGATGGCAGTCACCCTGGAATATCCCCTTTTGAATTTAATTTGTCCTTTATCATAGCTTAATTGCAGAATGGTCTGCCACTGTTTCATGGTCACTGTAATCTAGTCGATCAGTGTAGGGTGTATCCTATACATTTTTAAGCACTCTTTTATCCATGAATGTGGGATGCTATTAAATGCTTTTTTGCAGTCAATCCATGCCATACTTAGATTCTTCCCCTTTTTACAGTTCTCCACTATGACTTTATTTAATAACAAATGATACTTTGTTCCATATGACTTTCTTTTATTGCCCTTTTGTTTTAATGCCATAAATTGAGTTTTCTTCTAAATGACTATAAACTCTGTCAGCGTCAATTCCAGGGTATAGTTTATATGTCATTGGAAGGCAAGTTATTGGTCTATAATTTTTATGGTAGCTTGCAGGTTCACTCTTAAGTAGGAGCATTGTTCTTCCTTTTGTTATCCAGGTTGGTGTCTGTTGGTGTCTCCTGTATGGGTGGACAAATGGATAATCATGATAAATCTATGTGCGCTAAAATTGTTAGGATGGCTGTGGGTTCAATCCCCCCCATAACTAAGGTATGTTGTCATAGAAAGCTACCTTGTCATCACACTAATATCGATGCACTATTATATGGTTCACACATGTAAGATCCATAATTAGTGGTTTGCAAAGCATTTGACAATAGATGTATCTGTTCTTTGTCTATTACCTGTGATGGACATGTTTATTATGTGATCAGCGTGTTTATTTTGTGTATGTACAGTTTTATTATTGTCAGAACTCAAATTGCATCACTGGCCGCAATCACAAAATGTAGAGTCTTGATAAATAAATCCTGACATGTCAGCCTGCATGTGACACTGACTTTAGGCATGCCCCTCCCCCCTCCATATGCTATATTCAGACAAACAGGTTGATGAAGTATCTGCTTAAGTCCCACTACTAAAAGGTTATTATGCTTAACTGCATCAGTATTCACATAGTTAAGACTGCAATATTCACAGTTTGGATATCTCTTCCACCACCCTCTTTGTCACAATCCTTTCGCTTTTATACATTTATTTCACTGCATATCCTCCTTAAGCTACTATGACTATGTAAAGTGTTCTCTGTCTTGTTTTTCCTATCAACTTCTTAGGTGGGGACCTCTGCCTAACATACGGATCATCAAATAGTCTAGTCCAATGCAACTTCCTAACCATTCACAAAACTAATAACACCTTAAACACCTGCTCAATAAATCTAAACTTCCAGCAAAACATAACTAGGACCTGCTAGTGAGATAGATATATATCAAAGAGAATAGACTTATTAACTGGTCTGCCAGACAATGCTTGATGCTGACAAGAAGACAGCTTGGCACATTATCCAGGCCCATGAAACTAGTGTTCGTAGCCTTGGGGAGAGCACACAGCACTTCCTTGAAGGAGGGTGGGGAAGTGACAAAGACATGCTAGTGTGCTGTAGAAAGTTTAGAAGTGATATGTGGGTAACATTTGAGCTGAATTTGTCCACAAGTACAATGACTATGACTTCAGGGGATGTGTGTTCTTAGCCTTGGAGACAACACTCAGAACTTGCTCAGAGGAGATTGGAATGTGAAACAGAAATGTCAAAGTGCTGTGGAAAGTTTAGAAGAGATATGGGAGTACAGTTTGAGCTGAAACTGTCCACTAGTACATTGACTATGTCTTTAGGGAGATGGGTATGTGGTGGTATTTTGTATTACTTCTAAGGTTTCTGACATAGCTGAAGAAGGCTTTGTGGTTATCATTAGTATGGGTGTCAATTAAATGTGGCATCAACGGAACAGGACTTGATGATAGTTCTATTCATTGATCATCATATAACCACATGTGTGTGTGTGTGTGTGTGTGTGTGTGTGTGTGTGTGTGTGTGTGTGTGTGCATGTCTATCCATCTATCTATCTATATATGATTCTAACTGTTAATAGTCAAATTCACTATTGCCGACAATCAGAAGATTAACTACACTACACCAAATGTGCATTAATGCAAATGTGAAATAAACAACAAAAAAAGTTTCATTCTTTTTGAAGGGGAAGAAGTCCCCCTGCTCCCCCCCACCACTTATATTTAGCATCTCAAAGGTCACACAATGGTGGGTAAAGGGGAAAAATACCTTAACCTCTACTATTACACATTATCACACTAAGTCATCCTTTGACGAACTGTGACTTGACTAATTTACAGGTCAAACTAGAAAACCTTGGAAAAAAAGAAACTGCTAACAATAATACTAACACACACACACACACACACACATTATATATATATATATATATATATATATATATATATATATATATATATATATATGTGTGTGTGTGTGTGTGTACGCAAAGCCAATCACTGTGTCAAAATACATGATTTTTACAGTATTCTGCATTACACTGACGGTATTTGATTGATGTATGTAGAGCAGTTTATTATCTGTACCCTGCATTGTTAAGCAGTGAAAGTGAATATATGTGAGTCACTTACAATGCTTGAAGTAAGTTATTGTGAATATCAGGCTATTGCAGAAGAGTAGTTATATTATTGAAATCATTATTCCATTACTGGCTCAGTTGCTGGCTCCCTCATGTTTCAATGAGAGATTGCTAATAGAGTAGGAAGTGTTTCCTATTTCTTTATTATTGTGTTAACTTGCATTTGGTATATTTAGTTAGCATGGGGTGCAGGGGGCTTACCCCCTACAAAAATGATGTTTTTTTATTTGTTTATTAGTTTGTTTTCTATTTTTGATTCATTTTTGAATTCTGGTTAGTTTTTAATGCACTTTTGTAGGTAAATTGAAAAGTCGAATTAGTAATCTTTAACTTTTCATTATAGACTGTCTATCTCTCTCTCTCCACACACACACACACACACACACACACACACACACAGACCACACATACACACCACACATACACACCACACACACACATATCTATGGGCCTAGGTCGTAAGAGTGAAAGTTCAAATGACTAGAAACAAAAAATATTTGAACTGAAAATATTGAAAACATTTTTAATGCAGGGGTGCAAGCCTCCTTTCACACCCACACCACTTACTAATTATATATATATCAACTCCAAGATCTCACAGCAGTGGAGAAGGGGCAAATTCCCATGTTCTATATTGTGAGTTTTAGTTATTTTAATTTTCAGACTTTTGAACTTTAGATCTTATGACATAGACCCTGGGTAGCCTCAGTGGTGCAGTGGTTAGTGTTGTTACCTCACAACAAGAGGTTCTCCAGTTCAATTCTTGGCCAGGGTGCCTTCTCTGCAGAGTCTGCATGTTCACCCAGTGGTTGCGTGGGTTTCCACTGGGTGCTTTGTTTCCTCTGACATTCCAAAGACATGCAGCAGGTGGATTTGACATTCTAAATTGGCCATAGGTGCGAGTGAGTGGTATGGCTGAAATGTTGCGGCAGGGCTAGCCACCTGGTGGTGTAAACCTTGGCTTGAGATGATTGTCACTGTTGAAGTGACACCCCCAACCCCATGTGAAAAAGGGGATGTGGATAGATGGGTGTGTGTACATATACACAAATTTTGTGAATTGCTTTCCGTATAAGAGATGAACTAAAGCATATTATTTAATACCTGATTCCCCTTAATGCCTTGTCTCCTTAGTCACTTAACATACCTAATTTTTATATTATTCCATTTCTTATATTGTACTGTATTACTGAGACATGATTGTGCTGTATTACTTTTCTCCTGTGTAGCTCTCCACTATAAATCAAACATCTATGGTATGCCAGTGTACTATCCAGTCATTTGATAAAGAGAGTCACATACAGAAGGACAGACAGATGGAAAATTTCAGAAAGACAGATGGAAAAATTCATTTGGATAGCCATGGCTGAGTTGCTGTGTTGTGAAGCAGAGCTGTGGAAGACATGATGTGAAAAGTTCATATGCTGCATCTGTTCACTGGGGCTATAACTCAGCACAATGAAGCTGATATTAGTTTCCCCTAATGTACCTGTTTATTTTTTATCACTTATACCCTTATGTTCATTCAATGATTTAAGTGAAATATTTAGAAATGACTTTATTTGCAGTACATTTTGTGCTCAGGCAAGTGGTAACTTTCAGAAATTAGTGATGGAACTTACTTGCTGTTGAATGCTAGCAGGGGATAGCATGAGGCATCCCACATGTTTGTTAGTGTGACCATAAACTGACAGAATCTTCACAAACATCTCAGAGGCCCTCAGGCAAAGTGCAGTAATGATTCTGCTGATATACCTAAAGAGGCCTACATACCGCTCTGATAAGCTTGCAGTGTTTGACCTGTCAAACTATGTAGTTCCACTTCTGTTCCAGTGAAAAGCACTGAAACAATGCAAACATAAAACAGTTTTGCTGTATCTGATGGATACTGCTGTATTTCGAATAAGTCTAGTATCAAGTAACACCTTGCAGCCCAAAGATAATTAACACATATTTCTAAATAATTCAAAACGCTTTGTATATCACTCCAGTTCCTCAGATTTTGTGTTTGACTATTGTGAGTGATATCATCTTTAATTCATTTATTTTCATAAGAAACAGATCTGATATATTACATGTGGAAATTAATGTATTGTACCATAATATGGTTAAGTTAATTAATAGCTTTCCATTCTATAAATGATTAATGATGTCACAAACAAGCCCAAGTAACTTTGAACAGATTCAGGAAAATAATCTAAATACTTATAATATATTTTGTCTTCATATCTATGCAGCATGCATAAAAACAAACTGTATTGAGCAGGTCTATATTAGAACACCAAACTTTCTAAATTTCGAATGTTCTAATATTGAACCCTATGAATCGAAAATTTAAAACATCGAACATGCAGAACAGCAAATTTTTTCCTAGGGAAAAAAATTTGCTGTTCCAAAACACATACACACAACACAAGCACACCAAACAAACAGCAATCCACACACATACACCTAAACTCTTACGCCTAACCCTTCACTAAACTATACATACACCACTAACTATCCACTTACCTTAACCCAAACCCTAACCCTAAGGTCCGTCACTATCGCACATTCACCTCACCCGCGCCCTAACCCTAACTCACCTACCTTGCCCTAACCCTCATGTCCACACAATCGCACACTTACCTGACCTGCGCCTTAACCCTAACTCACCTAACCTGCCCTAACCCTCACGTCCACACAATCACACACTTACCTGAACCTGACTCGTAACTTTCCACCACAGTGCTGAAAATACCGAAGCAACAGAAACGGACAACTGAATTCTTTCCCTAGTTAAAATTTCAGTTTTCTGTTTCTTCGATATTTTCAGCATTCGATGAAAACGGGTCGATATTAGAACACTCGAAACTTTGAAAGTTTGGTGTTCTAATATAGACCCGTATTGAGCTAATTCCCCTTACAGAGAGAAAGTGGCCCCTGTTTTGGCTTTACACTGTGGTTCTACTCTATCTATACCTTATACTCTGTGTACAAGAGAATTATCCGTCTACCTAGAATAATTCCTCCTACACAGAAAAAGTGACACCCATATTGGCTTTACACTGTGGTGCTACTTTGTGTATGTGACCACCTACTACTCTACAGTTTCTGTAATTATTTAACTGTTATAATGTCAAAGTTTTAGGAAAGTGGCATGTACACTGACTAGGTTCCATAAGGCTAGGTTCCCCCCAAGTCTCTCTTCGCTGTTAGTGTTACTTCTTATTTGTGCTTCCTTGGGTCCCTCTAACCATCATTCTAACCAGCTACTGTGTTAATTTTACTTTAAGCCTGGAACATAGGGTCTAGACCAAATACCTAACCAACTCTCCTACTAATAATTTTTCTACTTCTCTTGTTAACATTGGCACTAACCTGAGGATCTTGCTTCCACAGATTGCTTGGTTGAGGCAGCTTGGACCCGCTCCGTTCGTCCTCTGTACGCTCGAGTTCACTCCACTCCCCGATCCTACATCCAATTCCCACCACTTACTCTACATTTATATTTTAACCACTCTATTCTGATCCCCTTCCTGACCACCCCTTCCTGCTAAATGTCCCCTGTCAAGTCCCGCTACCTTGCCACTCCCCCACCGAGAAACTAAACTCTTTGAACTATACATACACACACCTTTCCCCCACCTTAATCCTCCACAGCCCTACATCTCCTCACTCCCACATACAATGCATCTTCTCTCCTTTTCCTCACTCTCTAAACACCTCCTCTTCACACTTGAACTATACGCCTCCCAACCTGACGTCACACCACCTTAACTCCATTACAAAACCAGTCTATCTGCTCGCATTTCTCCTCTGCCTTCACATAGCAGCTTATTTCCTCTTCTCCACCTATCCCCCTCCCCCTAGCTACTTCCTCTCCTACTCTCTCCCCACCCCTCAACATGCTGTTCGTCCTTACCTCTACTACTCTTCTTCTTCTGCTCTCACATCTATCCTCTTTTCAGTCATTATCTCCCATGAATCTGTTTCCTACCCTTACTTACCCACCTACAGACTTACAAACTCCCCACACCTTTGAAATAACACCCGGTCTATTCAATTACATTAACCCTCTCACACTCAGGATCAAGCTAGTCCTACATCCATCTCTCACCCTAAAAGCGAACCTAAGTACCTAACCCTCAGCTCTAAAATTCTTTCTGTAACACTCACCACTAAAAGATTACTCCTATCAGTAGATATCAACCAAAACCCTGGCCCTCATTTTAGTCCCTGTCCTGACACTCTCGCTCCTCCCCCATCCACCCCATACCCCAACTCCTCCTCAAAATGCTTAACATTATACTCCTTGAATTAACTCAGCATATTCAATAAAGTCAAGGAATTCCACACATGGCTTGCCCATTACTCTCCTGACATTATAACGCTAACAAAAATATGGCTTAAACCTCACAATGCTGACAACGTAATACTCCCCAGGTTACAGTATCTTCTGTCTTGACAGAGCTCACAAAAAAAGGTGGAGGCGCAGCTATAATTTATTCAAACTTAACATGTCCCCCATAACCATCTCTCTCCCTAACTTTCACCCTACAGAACTCCTAATAGACAACTGCAAACTTAACAATCACACCAAACTTAGAACTTCTGCTATTTATATCCCCCCAGGCAATAATATTCCCATACTTGAACATATTCACTCCTGGCTAACTCACTCCATACCTAACGAAACTATAATACTAGGTGACATCAACATCAATTGGCAGACCCTCACCACTGATTCCCCCAATTGTACAATACAATTTACACAGCTTTACACAACTCCAACCCACTTTACTAAAACTACCAACTCTACCTCTGTCCTAGACTGGATCCTTAACCCTAATCCTAACCTATACTACAACCCCATAACACCACCTGATACTTTAAGTGACCACTCTCCTATTTGTATTCAAAGATATTCCCTACAATACGGTAAATCTCAGGATACAAAGACTGTCACACTCTCTCTTACTTCGATTCTGTAGTGTTTAATGATAGACTCTCCTCCATAAACTGGTCTTTCCTTCCACACTTATCCCTTGATGAAGCCATACAAAAATTCAACACTACATTCTTTGATATTCTTAACTCCTTCAATATTCTTAACTCCCTTGCTCCTCATAGGAAAATCAAAATAAAATCCCACTCTGCACCATGGCTATCTAAGTCCACATGCTCTCAAATGCTCAAAAGAGATAATGCATGGAAAAACTGGTTGAAATATAAATCTCAGACACACCTTTAAAGCTACAAACAACTTTGGAACCTCACTAAAAACAGATCATCAGTGATAAGAAAAACTTCTATCTAAAGCCTTAATCTTGCCACCATAGTAATCCCAAAAGGTTCTGGAACACTATTAATAAGATTCTGTACCCTAGTAGCCCTAGCTCACCTAACCCATGCCCTAACAACTCTCCTCTGGAAACTGCCACCATTCTTAACTCCCATTTCATTGACGCCATCAACAAATTAACCCACAGTAGTAACACCACCAACCTCTCCTATCCCCCCTCTCTCAACTCAATCTACCACCTTCTCTCTTAAACCTGTCACCACTACTCACATAAAACCATGCTCTCCCTCTGTAGATAACTCACCACCCCACTTACTAAAACTCACCACTAGCTCTATAGCCTACCCAGTCTCTGTCCTAATCAACTGATCTATCCAAGAATCTACTGTCCCCTCTATCTGGAAATAATTCTACATAATTCCTATCCACAAAGGTGGACATTCTACTAACCTGCCAAATTACCTTCCCATAGCCATTGTGTTTCCCCCTCTCCAAACTACTAAAAATGTATACATAAGCAACTCCTGAGCTACCTTCTTCAGGATAACTTACACTTACCCACCCAACACTGCTTCCACCCAAACCATAGCACAAATACTGCCCTAATTTCCTTCACCTAAGCTATCTCTGATCCAGAGACAATAACAAGCTAGTCTCCTGCCTATTTCTTGACCTCTGTAAGGCCTTTGACACGGTCTCTCACCCCACGTTCCTCTCCAGACTATCTGACCTTCATATCTCTAACCCGACCCTGACATGGTTTTCTAGCTACCTCACCCACATGCAGCAGGCTGTCAAATGTCTCTCTTCCATCTCACCCTTCCTCCCTGTCAACACAGGCATACCTCATAGCTCCATACTCGGACAATTATTATTATTTAACATTTTCACTAACTCTCTTCATACTTCCTGCCCCCACTCTTTACTTATACAATACACTGACTCCTCTATCATCTCCACCTGTAATAATCTCCCTGACCTCCACTCATTAAACCAAAATTCCTTCCTCTCTATCAGTAATTGGCTAACAATCGACTCATACTCAATCCTAAAAAAAAAAAAAAAAAAAAACTTCTATTTCTACCAAAATCCCTTTCGCATCTTAAACTTTCCTTTACCGTGACATCTCTTGACAACATTGTTATAAATGTTGAAACCTACACCAAGTTACTCAGAGTGATCATAGACAATCAACTTACATTTGAGTTGCATGTCTTAACCTGCATTAAGAAGACACACCAAAAACTAGGATTACTATATACAAATACAAAATACCTCACAAATGACTCTACACTTTCAATTGACTGTGATTACCTTCTTCTCATGCTTCTCTATGTCTCTCCAAGCTTGACCAACCTGCAGTCCTCTCTTAAGTCCAAGCACGCAGTCACTTAACAACAAAGTAGCTATGTTCGCTGCAAATCAACCCTACAACTGTCACCACCACCTCTCTTTACAAATTCTAAGCTGGTTAGAATTTCCCTACCAACTCTTGCTCCCTCATCTGCTTCTTATTCACTCCATCTTAAACAAACCCACCTCCTGTGCCACCATCTCTTCTCTTATTACCCTGTATAACCCCAACTGCTTTCTTTGGAGCTCCGACCAGCTCCTCTTAGAAATCTCTAAGCCAAAAGCAACAATTGGCCAACACTTATATAGCTACTCTGTATCTTTAATATGGAACAGGTTCCAACTGAATACTAGAACACTACCCTATGCACAAAGTTTCAAAAAAGCTTTAAAAGAAGCCCTACTAAAGTCATGCATCTGCACATACCAAAGCCCAAACTAGCACTCTTCCTCCTCTCCCATCCATGTACCTTTGTCGTCTCTTATTTGTGCATATAGACTACTCTCTACTACTCATTCTTGGTTTCTGCTTCTCCATTTTACCATATTAACTGATTCCTCTCCATACTGACCTGCCCTTCTCTATACCTGATGCTCTACATGCATTTTTTTTTACAACCACCGTTTATTATTATTACTATCTTCTCAATCCCTTCTGAATTACTTGCTGTTGTACTCTATGAAAAAGGTATTTGTTAATTTATACTATATAAGTGTGTGCCATGTATTTAACCTGCTTGTAAAAACTAATATATACTGCTTGCTTGTAATAGTTTTCTGTCTGGGGCTTTCCCCCCACGCCTCCACTGAACATGGGCTAAAGCTCACTCTGATATTCCCAGTCAATAAATGTCAAAACAAAATAAATAAATATTTCTTTGCATGCCAAATCATTCAAGTACAGTTAATTTTTCCTAACACATTAGCATTACTAAATGTATAAATGCCATCATTTTTTTCATAGTTCCATTATATTATTGGCATATGCCCATCACAATTCATAAGTGTTTCTGATGGGAAAACTACCACTGCTCAAAACTATTGACTTATTATAATATTATAAATAATTTTCAATGCATGCCTCTTGCTTTAAATCATCAGTATGACAGCATTTATCCAGTGACTTGTATATTTAATTATACAATGACCCCCCATTAATATTCCAAAACATGCACGCTGATTGGCCAGCGTGCCCATTGTAAATCCCACAATATACCAATGGAAAAAAGGTCCGGTCTCCCGAACTTTTTTCCTTTGGTATAAAGTGTCCAAAACTTTTTTTTTTTTTTTTTAAAAAAAAAAAAAAAAAAAACGGAGCAAAGGAGACTTTCTTTTCTCTGTTGCTTCTGTTTCAAAGCATTGATGTACTGGGTATGTGTGGGAATGCAAGTCCCATATGCATGCACAGTACATCAACACAAGGAAGCAGTATACCACCACCAGCATAAGAACAGTAATGTGCCATTATACAAAGACATTATTTAAGAAAACTAAGTATTTTTTTCTTAAATAATGTCATTGTATAATAGCGATAACCGACTCTGTGGTTGTGATATATTGAAGATTTGCCCACGGTTGGCTTTACTTAATCCCTCAGGCTTCGCCCTCGTGATTAAACCACACCAACCGTGGGTAAATCTTCACTATACCACACAACGTCGTCGGTTATTGCTTAATTAAATATTCACTGCCTGTCTGTGTTTCTTCATACTTGACTAAAATGCTCATTCATTTAAAGAAATTATATTTCCAAACTCAAAGAAAACATGTTATAAACAAGTCCACTGTTTGTTAAGTATTTGCTGGTATCTTTCACTGTTGGAAAGCAATCTGTTCTGCTTGTTCTGGTTTTCCAGCCAAGTGGTGTTTCTGATTTGTTTGCTGTTTAAAACATTCTTTAGTCTCGTTACTGTTTTTCTGCTGTTTAGAAATTCTTTCAGTGTTGCACTGCTATTTTCCCACTGTGTTAAAACATTCTCTAGCATTTCCCACCTAAATTAGTGTAACTAGTAGCTGTAGCATAGTCCAGATACAGGTTTGCTTCATCTGAGTCTGTTTGTAGTGGCTGTTTGTTCTGAGCATATTTTCCAGGCCATCTTTGATTAGAAAGGGCCCTTCTGCACTCTAGTGAGAGAAGTGTGCTGATTGCAACCTGTTTAGTAAAAGATGATTGGTCTGTGGCTTGGAGTAAGCATCCTCATTGGTCCTTTTGAACATTTTTAAATTTTTTTCAAGTTTTTAGCTTCTGGTATTTAAGCCCTGTGTTTGAGCAGGTTTCTGCTTGTTTGTACTGAGTTGAACTAAGTTGGGCTACCAGCCACAACTCTGAGCTGAGATACCAGATGACTAGAGGCTTCTGAGCTTCCCAAAAACCACAAGTTGCCTTTTTTTTTTTGCTTGATTTTACTGTTTACTGCACTTTTTATTGTCTCTCGCCTACTTTAATACTGTGTTTAAATACTGTGTACTAAACTAAACTGCTGTACTGCAATGGTCTGCCTCACTGTGCCTGTTAAATCATATTATTGCTGTTTTCACTGTTTGCAAAGCTATTTTTGTTATTTTCACTGTTTGTTAAGTATTTGCTGGTAACTTTCACTGTTGCAAAGCAATCTGTTCTGCTTGTTCTGGTTTTCCTGCCAAGCAGTGCTAAAATAACTGCTTTATTTGCTATTTAAAACATTCTTTAGAGTCTTCTTGCTGTTTTTCTGCTGTTTGAAACATTTTTAGTGTCTTACTGCAATTTGTCTACTTTGTTAAAACATTCTCTAGTGTTTTCCTCCTGAGCTAGTGTAGCTAGTAGCTGTAGCATAGTCCAGGTACAGGTTTTCTGCATCTGGGTCTGTTTGTAATGGCTGTTTGTTCTGAGCACATTTTCCCGGCCATCTTGGATTGGAAAGGGATGTTCTGCACTCTAGTGAGAGAAGTGTGCTGATTGCAACCTGGCTGGTGAAGAGTGGTTGGTCTAGGGGTTGGAGTAAGCATCCTCATTGGTCTTTTTGAACCTTTTTAAATTTTTTCCCAGTTTTTAGCTTCTGGTATTTAAGCCCTGCATTTGAGCAGTTATTTATGCATTGTGCTGCACTGCACATTGCTGTGCAATTGTGTGCCATAGCCAGACAGATACATTTGACAATTTTCCCTTAGATACAGCTGTAACACATTAATGTAGTCTTCATCCTTAGTACATTTCTGGTCTAAGAAATACTGCTAGTGAGCTGTGACCTATTAAACCACCAACAAAAAAAAACAGCAGAAATATCCACCACTGAGTTCCTCCTTGATCAATCCTGAAAAGCATCCCTTTTGAGATAACAGTTCTTCAACCTAGCATTATGGACAGTTGGACTACTCTTATTTCTCCTGCAATCTTATTGACTAGGGTCTCCTGAGGCATTGTAGCAATTGTTTTATGTACACTGACAACCCTCTTCTAATAACTCACTCTAGTACAGAGTGTGAGACATGTATCTACACCAAGAATCTTGAATCCTTGCTCTCTCACATTCGAAACAGTAACACGGAAGAGGTTGTCAGCCCACCCACCACTATGCTTGCTCATAGCACCACTACTTAAACACAGTATGCATCAAACACAAAAATCAACATACATGGAGGTTCTCTCAAAAAACTTACTGAAACACAAGAAGCCTCCAAAACACAAGACCGCTACAACTAACACAGTTCTCGCAGCACCCATGACACACAGTAACACTAGTGTCTCAGCTACCAAGCCCGTAAAGCATAACACTCAAAAACCAAATTTTCTTGTCATTGGAGACTCCATAGTAAGACACATGTATGTCCCACTCACCAGTTTGTACAAAGAGAAAGTCATGGTCAGCTGCCTGTCCGATGCCAGGATTCGTCAGATCACACTGCACTCAGGTCTCTCGGCAACAAGTACCACTATGACTCTGTCATAGTTCATGTTGGAGTGAATGACCTGAGATGTACCTCACTGGACTATAAAAAAGAGACATGACTGAACTCTCTGAGTACATGTCCCAGGCAGGTATGCCCCAAGTCTTGAGCAGCATGCTACTCTCACCTAGAATGATGCCACAGTATAAACAAAAAATGACTGATTTCAATAATTGGCTTAGTTTTTGGTGTTATTCAAAGGGGATCTAGTTTCTGTCAGCCTGGGAAGTCATGATAGACAAACCTCTCTGCTTTGCCAGAGACGGTTTGCCCCTGGAACCACTAGGCTTTTGGCTACTGGCAAAGGCTCTTGCCTCCCTCATACTGCCTTTTTTAAACAAGGTCTCAAAAACAAACTTAACAATGTAAAATTTGCCAATTATAACAAAATAAGGGCCATGTTGCTAAAGGTTAAGAGCTTAAACCAAAAACTGCACAACCTAGAAGCACACTGGAAGATGTAGATGTCTGTGCAGTCACAGAAACCTTGTTCAAGGTCTCAGAGAGTACCCTGGCTTTGCAAGTCTACAATGTCTTCCACACCTGCAGACTGCAAAATGAACTTGTGAGAACCAAAGGAGGCAGTGTTTCTATCTATATTAGAGATAAATTCACCTCCAGTCTAGTTAGACTGGACAACTCCATGGAGTTACTCCAAGTTCAGGTTACTGTGATCATAGCCAGTTATAGATCCTCCTCCATGGGTCATGACATGCATGAAGCCTACTTGACCAAACTGGAGTCAAACCAAATATTTCCAAACACACTGGTTATGGGGGATTTCAGTTATCCTATAATCAACTGGGAAACCTACTCTAGCCCTAGCTCACTAGAGAAAAAGTCCCTTGACTTTGTTAACTCAAATGCCCTGAAAAATTGTTCAAACCCCAACAAGAGGAACAAACATACTAGATCTGGTCCTCACTAACATGATGAACAGATGCACTCCCGCAACTGTCGGACCCTCATTAGTTAAATCTGACCACAAATCCGTCACCTTTAAGCTGGCACTAAAACCAGAACTCACAAAGGCCGAAGTTAGACTAAAACATTTCACCAAGGCAAACTATGCCCTCCTAGGGGATGGTATAAATGTATTATAAGCCCCACCCCCCCAAGTTGGAAGTGGTAACTACACCATAGCTTACACTAAAGTCCTGTACAATCACTTGCATAAGTGTACAGACTTAGCTGTACCAGAAAGAATCAATGCCAGAGCCCCAAGTAAAAACAAGCCACCTCTTGGATATCCAGCATCAACAAATTTTGCAACAAATGGAAAAAGTTGCTGTCCAGGAAAACAAAGGCGTGGCCCCAACAATGGAAAAGCACCCTCCTCAGGCTCAACAGGTAAATAAGTCAACATGTCAAATCCTCTAAGGGCATCTTTGAGAAAGACTTAGCAAACACAGCCAAGCATAACCATAATGCATTTTGCAGCTACATGCATAGCCTAAAAGATAGGACCCGAGCATGTGCTGAACTAATGACTAACGGTATCACATACACTGACACCGTGTGACACTGCAGAGATAGCAAACCTGCTAGCAGATCGGTTTGGTGAAAATTTCACTCTCTTATCCCCTCCAAAGTTATCACAAACCTTGCCCCAAACTCCCCCCCACTCATCCTACATATCTGAAGAGCAGGCCAAAAAATACAGCCTCTATGGGACCAGACAGCATCCCAGGCTGTCTTCGAAACAGGCTAAAACATGAACTAGCATCACCATTAAGTACCCTTTTCAATCACAGCCTGACTACAGGCATTGTTCCTTCAGAATGGAGAACAGCAACAGTTATTCCCTTGCACAAAAGTGTCCTAGCAACAGACCTGGAGAATTATAGACCCATACGTCTGACCATCCTCATCTGTAAGGCCATGGAACGTATCATTATGGATCTCATAAATAAAGACACAGGCAAACTCCAGACCCTGGATCCAACCCAATTCAGCTTCATCAAGGGCAGATCCTGCCTGTTAAAACAAAAATGTGACCAGGGCCATTGACGAGGGCAAGTCTGTACACACAGCATACTTCAATTTGGCAAAGGCCTTTGACACAATCTCATACTTAGGCATTACCAATAAACTTAGCAAACTGAATGTAAACCCGTTTGTTGTAAGATGGGTTGCCAACTGGCTCACAAACTGGATACACACTATCAAAATGGGTGACTCCACATCAGCCAACAGATCTGTCACCAGCAGGGTGCCACAAGGGTCAGTGTTAGGCCCCCTACTGTTTCGTATACACTTCTCAGAAGTTCAGTCCAAAACTAAAGGGTTGTGGCTGACCAAGTTTGTGAACGACTGCAAACTAGGTGCAATTATTTAATCCCCAAATGATGTCAATATACTTCAGGAGGGTCTTCTGCAGACCACCAACTGGCATCTTAATCACAGTTTCAAACTGAATGGAAAGAAATGCATCATCATTCCCTTCAGCAAAAACAATTTCCCTTCACACTATCAACTCAACAATACCCTAAGTACCTACAAAGTGGTAAGGGATCTGGGATCACAAGTTGACTGTGACCTTAACTTTGACCACCATGTGTCTACTGTAGTAAGAAAGGCTTTCTATGTAGCACACTTGATTAGTAAAGGCATCACCTTGAGAACAAAGGAGGTTATAACCCCTCTATACTCAGCATTAATCAGGCCCATAATTGAGTGTACCACCCTGTTTGGCATGTGCCATACAAAGCATCTGCAGCAACTGGAGAGACCTCAGAGGTTTCTAAAAAAGATCAAAGGACTCCAGCATGTGCATTTCACAGACTGACTAAAGCCCCTGTCACTATATTTGTATTATATAGACTTCTTAGGGGAGACTTACACCTGGCTTACACAGCAATCTCAGACTCAAACCTAATGAACTTGCTGCACATCCATAAATCAAACAGGACTAAAGCTACCCATTCCAGAGACCTAAATATGGCTTGTGACTTAAATAGGACATGCTGATGCATCTTAGGAATAGGCTACCAATTCATGTAAAGCAGAGCACCTCTATGACACTGTTCAAAAGGAACCTGGACGAGTGGACAGGCCACTGTAAATTCTTACTGGGGATAGTGCCCATGACTGTCCTGGACATGGACAGTTATTACTAAATGCAATCCTGGATATTGACTACAGTATCTATGGTATTACATTGGGATGAAACGGTTAGACTTGAAATGACCTCCGGGTCGATAGCCTAGTAAACTGGTATGATCCTATGATCTTATGAACAGGATCTTATGGCTACTGCTTGGATAATGCAGTCTAAAGGGTGAATTCACAGCATATGAAATGGCAACCATATAACTTCTTCATCCTAAAAGATCACCTGAAAAGCTGGATTAATAGCTGCCTCGTGATTCTGAAGCTTGTGTTCATGCTTCATAAAGCCAATATTACACAGATATCTGTTTAAAAGATAAATAAATGGATATCAATAAATATGTAGGATCATAGCTTGTTTGGCATAATGCTTCAAATAAAAAGTCGGAAATTCTAAGTGTGAGGACTGCTGGCCCGTGAGTGCACAATTACACTGCCACTGAACCAAACTTAGATACATTATTACCGACAGATAATTGCCTGGTAGCAATGCTTTTGGTTTATATCGGTTTGCTCTCTATTGATGGGCAGAAGACAAGGAAGGCAGGGTGCACTTGCTGGGTGGTTATTTCCTGGCTGGAGGTAAGAGATGCACTGCCTAGTCCATCAGATTAAAGCAGAGACATGCTTGGGTGAATGCACATAACTATATGTTGTTATGCTTCTACAAATCTCACTCTGATGGACGCTGTAATAAGTCTGCTTGCAAGAGAGTAGATGAAGGCTTTCTAAGAAGTAAGTCACCATCCAGAAACAACATAATGGAATAGCACTGTACTACTGCCTCTCATCTCCATGGTCCGGGGTTCAAGTCTGGCATTAAGTTACTCTCCCAACACAGTTGAATGTTTTCTTGTCCAGATGTATTTCCTTTGGGTAATCCAGTTTCCACACACATTTCAAAGATGACAACTCAAATTCTTAAATGTACATATATGAAATGCATGCTAGTATAATATCCATTTTAAATAGCCTGCAATCTGCTGTACAGTAACGTTTTCTTTCCTGCACGTCAGATGTCAGATTGCAAGTATAGAACATTTCTAAATTGAGTACTCCACCTAAAAAGAAAGAATTGTTGCAAATTTAATACTTATCCTACACAGAGAGAGTAAACTACTTTTTCATTATTTTTTTATTGTTTTGATTTTTTTTGTTCTGTAACAGAACTGTTACACTTTGCCAAACAAAATTGAGAAATATGTAATGATCAGTGCAGAGCTGTGCAGATATTTGTCAACATGTCATAGCACTTCAAAAGAGACGTGTGGTTATCCCATAAAAAGTGAGGCTGCTAATAGACATCTGGCCAGTCTCCAGGAACAGATGAATATGGCAAATGATGCTCTGACCAAGACCATACCACCACCAAAGAAACCAAGCAAAGATGATGACACCAAAGCACATCTTAGTGCATTTATAAGGTATTCCACCCAGGAGAACCAGACATGGTCTGATGGGAACAAAGCTTCTCAGCTTACAAGGGAAGTACTCAAAGCATGTGTGGATGTTAAATGTGTGAACTACATGGATATGGATGGTACTCACTATGTGGACTATCAAAAATTAAAAAAATAGACCTGCTTCTTAAGGTTGATGTATCTTCTGAAACACAAGCAAGTAACTTGTATAAAAGGGCATTTAATACAAGTAAAACAGTAACAGCAAAAATACCTGATCTATTTTAAATTTATGGTTAGAACCAGGCAGTAAAAGTAAAATGACAAACATTTTAGTAGTTGATAAATTCAGAAGGGTACTATTAGATCTTCTTACAGCTTTTCCACCTGTCTGCTCATGATTGGCAGTGGAGTTTTACAGTGTCGAGTTGCCAGCCCGGCACCCAACCTCCCACAGAAGGCACACACACACAAACGCACTCACACCTAGGGCCAATTTAGAGTGTCCAATCCACCTGCAGCATGTCTTTGGGAGGAAACCGGAGCACACCCATGTGACCACAGGGAGGACATGCAGACTCTGCATAGAAGGCACCCCAGCTGAGGACTGAACCTGTGAACCCCTTGCTGTGAGACAACAGTGATAACCACTGCACCACCATGGCCGCACACACAAATGGGCTTTCCAAAATTACCTTAAGATCACTGATAAACTGGTTGTGTTAACTGAAAGGTCACCTGCTTATGAAACATTGTCTACAGCTGAGTGACCTAAGACTGTTGTTAAGAATGTGTAAATAGTTGTGAATGAGCAAAAACTGTCAACAAATGAAATAGTGTGTTTTAGATGTGGAAAGAGGGGGCACATGATTAACATTGTTTAACTAGTAATCAGAATACTGTATGTAACAAAATGATTTGTAACCTATATGTTAATAATGAAAGAATAATTGCTGCGCCCATCTAAACTGTGGTTTCTAACAAACATACTGAAAATGATAATGTACTGATGGAATGTAATAAAGTAACTGCATGCCACCACTAAGATAGCCAAATGTATAGTATTAGTGAATGGGAAGGAACTGAATGGTCTACTAGATTCTGGAAGCATTATTAAGGAGCCTTATATCTGCAAACATAAAACGAATGACAAAAGGATGGTGGAAGCAATATGCATCTATAAATCTAAGGGTATCCTATAAACACATCGATTCATCCTATATTGGGTATTACTACATCATCTAGTGCTTTTGGCATCTAATTTAACACACAATAGTATAACTGGCCATGACTTCCCTTAGCCCAAAGAACTGTGAAAATTATTGTGGGAGGAAGCACAGTTAGGTACCATGTGACCACAATACACAGCAGTAAAAATGGAGGGAAAAAGCAACCTGACACACTGTCAAGAATACACATCCCTGAGTATACCCTTAGTAAAAATGGGAAGCAGCCACAGTCTGACACATTGTAAAAATTGCACAGTTCTGATAAAAACTAAAGGAAAGGTAGTGAAACTTCAAAGGGACTAGAATCTGCCTTTGACTGGAATGGATAAGAACCAATGTGTTACTGAAAGCTTATTGGTGAATCTTACCATAAAACCCCAGCTGTTACATTAGTAGGAAAAAAAAAAGAGAAACTGAAAGGGAAAAACATATAGTGCCTGCAGTGGAACCTTGTCAGAAGATTATGTCTATTAAAGTAGTGAAGGATACCCAGGTAAAGACAGAAAGGGAGAGACCCATGGCAATATTTTTTACTTAATTTTTATTGACGTAATTTTAATTACCAGGGTAGAACACTGATTAGATTTGTCCAGTTGCAGGCCTGACCCGGGTTACATACATAGTAACAAAAGTAAAGTAAGAATAAATGGATAACTAAGTTATATAACATAGTAACATAATATAGATGTAAAAAAGATATACACATATTTACAAGAAGTTTTAAAAAAGGATCAGCAGTATACAATATGTATTATATAAGTATGGAGGGAAATCTTAGCAGTAAAGTTAGTAGACATTGTAGAATATTAACAGCTGTAACAGAAGAGCTGATAACAGAAGTGGATATTAGACATATAGGAGTGAATTGATTGGGCAGAGTGGGAAGCAGTGGGAATGAGTTTATGTGTTGGAGAGGTTAGGAGATTAAGCAGCCAGGTTTATCTTGGATTAATGTAATAATGCAACCATGGAAGTTGGGTTACATAACCTGTGTCTTGAGATGTGTCTTTATATTGTTCAGTTAGGTTTTGCTTGAACTGAAGTCTGAACTGTTTGTTGTCTCTGATTTCAATAAGACCAGGTAGCAATGAGTGCCACAGCTTAGGGGCAAAAGCAGAGAAGATGTGGTCTGTGGAAAGAAGTTTAATGGATCAAGTCATGAGAGTAGAATGATTAGTGAGTTTAGTTCTTAGGTTGCAGTGTAAATTGGGTGTAGTTATTCTCATAGTTGGGGAGGGGATGGTGTGCCTTAGCATATGCGTTTGAAGTGAGGCTAGCAAGAAGGAGGTTGGCTCTGCCTTTAATAGTTATTTGTCTTTTTCAAGGTGTTGCAGTCTTGTTCATGTCAAGGGGAGCTGGTAATGAAACAGCAAATGTTATTAGAGATTTAAGGAGGTAATGTTTTTTGTAAGGCAATGGTAAATAAGGGTTGGTCATATTCTACTTGTGCAAGCAGGAAACCTTTACCTAAGACTGCTGTAGCAAGTTTGAGAAGAAAAGAGGTATCTTTTGAGTCCAGAATAGGATGTAGTTGACTTTGGATCTGACTTTCTGAATTTGGTCTTAGAAGTTGAGGGATTATTGAGAGAGATTGGTGGTGCATTGAGCTAGGTTGTTGTATAAGCCTTTGATGTAGACAGGACTTGTGGTTGTAGTGAGTCATTTCTTTGAGTCAAACAGTATAGACTGAAGAGTAGTTTTTTAGAAGAAAGCCAGTTATTTACTGGTAGAAGGTCACCTTGAAATTGATTTTGGATGATTTTCTGAGAAGGGTTGGAAATATATAGACAACCATGTCATTAACATAAAAGAGGAGTTGTAGGTGAGGTATGTCAAGATGAAATTTATTTATAAAAATGGAGAATAGTATTGAAGCAAGAATTGATCTCAGAAGAACCCCTACAAGTGCGAAAGCTGTATCTGATAAGGTAAGCCCAATTTTAACTGTGAAAGTTTGGTTCATCAGGAAACTTTTGAACCATTAGGTAGATTCCAAGCTTACACTTATATCTTGTAAGTGGGGTAATTTGATGGAATGGTCAACCAGGTCAAAGGACCAGGTGAGGTCAGTAAAAGCTGTCCCAATGAGATCACCTTTATCCATGTCAGCTGCAAGTCACTAGACAGCAGTCATGGTACTTCTACTTGTCCAAAAGTCATGCTGCTTCCAAGAAATTAAGTGGTGTTTGTCAAGGTAAGTGGCAAGTTGGTTGTAAATGATTTTGCAAGGATTTTACTAAGGGTAGGAAGTACTGAGGTGGGATGGAATTGGATACCTGTGGAGGGTTTGTGATCTTTTGGCACAGGTCTGGCAAATGTTGATTTCCAGGTAGAGGATATGGTATTGATTGTGAGGCTAAGATTGTAGATATGCTTTGTTGGGGAGACTATGAAATCTCTTCAGTGGTTATCAGGACAAGAGAGAGAGAAAATCCATTGAGAATAGTAAGGGAACCTCATAGTCCTGGGTTCCCTCTGTAATGTCGAAAGAGAAGGCTAGTCAGAGACAGCAGGTATTTAAAGAGACAGACGTTAGTGAGGTACAAGTAAAGGACTGCCAGTACTAAAAAAGAAAGTCTCTGTCATGAGTTGACTTTTGAAGAGAAAGGAATAGAAGAAATATGTAGCAACTGTTAGTTCCAAATCATTTTACAGTACATGTGATGAAACTGGTACAGAAACATAATTTAGGAGGGCACTTAGGGATGAGCAAAATAAAGCCTAACATTTTAGACAGTATCATACAGGTGTAATAAAAGATACTGAAAACTTTGGTGCAGCTTGCCCATAGTGTCTAAAAATGGGACAACAACCTGGGTTCTGAAGGTCACTGATAGCTATGCTTATTACTGAAGTGCCATTTGGGTGGATAGCCATGAATCCTATAGGTCCATTAGTAACAAGTAGTAATGGCTACCAATGCATTCTTGTGGTTATTGGCTATGCCACTAAGTTTCATGAGAACTGCCCCTGCAAAAAAGTCAATGCTAAAACAATAGCCAGGGAGCTAGTATTACTTTTCTCCAAGGTAAGGATTGCGAAAGAAATAGCAATTGACCAAGGAAGTCCATTTACATCCAAAGTAATATAGCAACTTTGCCAGTGTTTTAATGTTAAACAGTTAAGGACCCAGGTGTATCACCCTTAAACTGATGGATCAGTGGAGCACCTTAATAAAAGTGTAAAGTCTATGCTAAAGAAAGACAAAGAATAGGAAGGGAAAAACTGGGTTGTTTTTGCTGTAAGAGAGGTATCACAGACTTCAAAATGATTAACTGCATTTGAGTTAATATATTGTAGACAGCTCCCAAGGCTTGCTGGACATATCAAAGGAGACTTTGGATGGGGGGGTGGCATTTAAAAGTGTGGCAGCACACTTCACAAACTTGTAATATATGTTACAAAGTATTATGCCAATAGTTAAGGAATATATGCAAAAAAAGTCACAAGAGATGCAACAGAGGGTATATAATAAAAATACCAAAGCCTAAAGTTGGGGAAGAGTGTTAGCACTGGATTCCTCTGCTGAAATCAAATTCTTGTAAGATTTCAAGGACACTTTGAGGTGGCAGAGAAACTAAATAAAATGAACTATAAAGTAAGACAAAATGGAAAGAGAACATCAGAGTAGATATACTACATAAATTTGTTAAACTAGGGAAGGAAGCTGAAACTTCTGTAGTCATCCTCTGACCCAACATAGACATTAATAGTATGGAATCAGGGAATTCTATATATGTTATTCCAATAACCAAAGCACTGTCTAAGGCCCAGAAAGAAGTAAAAAAAGTTTTTACAGACATAAAAATATGATCTACCTGGCAGAGTAATTTGATACAGCATCATAATGAAGCTGTGCCAGGGGAGAAGGTAAACCTAAAACCACATAGGACACCAGAATTCTAAAGAAAAGCAATAAGTAAGGAAGTGAAACAAAATACTTAAACAATAAATTACTAAGGGGCCCCAAAATGAATGGAACAATAGGATTATGTTGGTCCCTATTCAGATAGTTCCATAAAATTGTATAATAGGTTCATGGGTTTATAGGTGTGTACTAGGGCCTTTTTAAGCCCAGCCATGCATACCAAATCTCTGAGAAGTACCATTACCCTTGATACGTGTAAGCAGGGGCTTGGGAGATGAAAAAAATTACAAGCGAGTAATGATTTCCAAAAACTAAATGCCATATCTAGATTTGTCACATATCTAATGCTCCATACTGGATAAGCTCTTAGAAAGACTAAGTAAAACAAAGATTTGACCACCATGGATTTAACCAAGGGGTATGGGCAGATTTCCCTCACCCTTGTAGCAAAATAGAGCCAGCATTTTTCACCCCAAAGGTCTTTTTCATTATATTGTCCTACCCCTTTGAACTTTACAGAGTCCCTGACTCTTCAGACGTGTATGGATAAAGTTCTGAAACCTCACACTTGGTACTCAGCCACATAACTTGATGACATAGTACTGCAAAATGACAGTGGATGGAGTAAAAGACCCATAAACAAATGCAAAACTCCGTCAACCTCTGAGGGAGACCAAGATGATTGCATTTAAAACCACCAAGTATGAAAAAAACAAAACGAGTAGTGAAAGCCAGATGTTTTATTCAGGATTTAGGCTTTTTTCCTACCTGGAACTTCATCAGAATCTAAAAGGATTACTTCCTAGTGTAATAAGTACGTAAAGTAGTGAACAAAAGCTGATCACAGACATGTCTTTACATCAAATGATAGTCCACTATTGTTGCCTTGTATAAATGTTAGTATAAATAAAGAAAATAAACTTTAAAAACAAATACCTCTTTCAGTAGTGTTAAAAAATCATGCTATGTCATGTCCCTAAAATAACGTAAACAATGTGTATGCACCATGAGGAATAATAAATAATAAATAGTAATGCAAAATTGTCACATTACCTTGTTTAAAACATTTAACATTTCTCTGAGTAACTTGTTAATAAATGTCTAAAAACTATCTAAAAAATGCAGTACTGTGTGATATTAATAATTTGACATTTTAAGGTAGGAATGAAAGTGCTAAATCCTGAATAAAGCATCTGGCTTTCACTCATCATTTTGTTTTTTTTCTTACTTGGTCTCCAGATTGTGACTCACGTTTGTCCAAAGTGCAAGTCATGCTGGATTCTTTTAAGACAGACACGATTTACAATTAATGCTTCTAAGTGTAAGCAAAAAATGACAGAAGCCAGATACTTAGGGTATGTGACTGCTAGAGGGATGATTATATTCCAAACAGACAAAACAGAAGCTGTCAAAAACTGTCTATTAAGCAGTATCAAATAATAAAAGGCAGTCTTAGGACTAGCAGGTAACTACATAAAATTTGTATCCATCTTTGTTACCATAGTCTGTCCTCTGACAGGACTTATAAAGGGGAGGACACCTATATCAGTAAGGTGAACTGTAGCAGCAGATCAGGCTTTTAATTAAAAAAAAAATATATATATATATATATATATATATATATATATATATATATATATATATATATATATATATATTATGTTCAGAGGCTGCCTTAATTGTCCCTGACTTCTTAAAATCCTTTATTGTATACACTAATACTATTACAAGTAAGATCAGGAGCAGTGATAAATCAGGAAGTTAGTAGTGAGAAACCAGTCTGTTATCTAAAAGAAACCTACATAAATCCGAGACAAGAGACTCTGACAGAATGAGAGTGTCTCATTATTTGGTGGACCCTAACTTCCCTGCAGTATTTTTCTTAGGACAAAGTTTCACTTTACCATACACTTCTGCAGTGAGTATACAAGCAAAAGAATGTAAACACCAAGTTTGGTAGGTAGGCTTTGTCACTACAGCTGTTTCATTTCATCATCAGATATAAGCCTGGCAACAGCTACATGAATGCAGTCAGGTAAAATCAATCACATAATGCACCCAGTGTTCAGTATAGACCTGGGGCACCAGTGACCCTCCTCAAAGTCTCCTCGAAAGGTTTGAAGAGGCATGATTCCCTTTTTGGACTGGTGCATGCACATGACTCCCATGAACAATGTTGACAACACTGATGTCAACAAATCTGTGAAGTCAAAGATCTCATCATCTTTATTAGCTTCTTTATACAAGGCAGCCTTCGACAAGCTGGTCCCAGTAAAATGCAACAGGCATAATGCACCTTTACACACAGACATCTGCTCCTTGAGTGGCACACCGAGCTTGAATGCATGTGTACCAGCACACATGCATGTGTTTTCTACACAACACTCGACTCTATTTTACATATTTACTGTGGTAAAGCAAATAATAAGAGGCAATTACCTAACAAAATATAAATATTTCAGGTTAGAATGCAAGTATCTAAGTTAATTTGCTAGAGTTGGCATTGTTATCTCTGAACCAGTGCCCCTGAATCACAAGTAGTTAACATATTCTTAGACTAAATATTTTTTCATTCTTCAAAATGCCATCATACAACAGTACTATTTCAGTTAACACAGCACATTTACTAACAAATGTTGCTTTACTATTCGTTTTTTAAGATGCTATTTCTTTACTAAATATGTACTTCTCCTAGATATAGCCTTTGAGGGAAATATCACAGGCATTCAGAATAGCATCTCTGTCATCCCATTGACTCAGAATAGTGAGCAGCCTAAGTTTTATTATTCAGCTTCCCCTGAAGACTACTGAAGATATTTTGAAACCAGAATCTATGTCATGGGAGTAGGTTGTTTGGCTGAATGTACTCTAGACAAAGTATAATTTTTGGCAAAACAGCGAAAAATCATCTTAAAAGAAAGTCACTGGGAAAATGTTTTTCTTACTACCCTAAGGTACAACAAAAATAGAGGATGGAGGGGCGGAGCCAAGATGACAAACTGATAGCAGCAGTTTTTCAGAGCTCCATGAAACTAGTATAAAAAACAGGAAATAACTTTTTATTTTAGCAAAAATACTTAAAATTGATAGCTGAAAGTATAAACTATATTATTAGTAACTTTGGTGAACTTAGAAAAGTTTTTTTCCTGTCAAATTATAAAGGAGAATATATCATTTGTGGAGATGAGCACTTCGAAGACTTCTCATTCTGACATGGCTTAAAAAAAAGAAATGCAGCTTGTGACATCTGCTCGACAAGAACTCTCACTAAAAATGGATGATTTTAAGGAGAATTTACAAAACCTGAAGGAAAATTGTCAGAAACAAACAGATTATCTCAAGGAATTTATGCAGCAGCGTCAATCCAGAATAACACACTTAGAAGCATCCCTGAATGATTTTGATGGAAGACTGAAGGAAGAAGAAAGCCAGAAAGATTTTCTCATCAAACAAAACATTTGGCTTCTCAATAAAGTGGATGACCTGGAAAACAGGGAGAAGAAATATAAGGATTTTTGGCATCCCTGAGAAAGCTGAAGAAGATATTTCTTTCCTGAATACCAGGATTCCAGAGATTTTAGATTTAAAGGAGGGTCTGTCCTTTGGTATTGAAAGGGCTCACAGAGCTTTAGGAAAGCCAGTGTCAACATCCTCCTCTACTCCTCCCAGATCAATAGTCATAAAGCTTCTATCTTACTTGGACAAGGAGTTGGTTCTAAAATCTGCCTGGAGGAAAAGTCCATTAAAATTTAATCAAAACCCAATTAGGTTTGATAATGACTATTCTATCAGGGTTTTGGAACAGAGGAAAAAAGCTTGGCCATTAATAAAACTGTTAAAGCAGAATAACATCAAAACTCAGCTTGTCTTTCCTGCCAGAATAAAAATTCTATATCAGTAAGAAATGAGATCATTTAATGCCCTAGAGGAAGCCACTGCCTTTATTGAAAACAATAACATTATTTCCTTACCTGGAGATATGGAATGAGCATCTGCAAATCTGAAGAGAATTACTGATAAATCTACTTGGACTGATGTTAAAAAGAAAAAACAAAAAACTGAGTCAAAGATTGCTGCTCCCACTAAATCTCTCAAAGCAGCTACTGCAACTGGACTTTAATTTGTTTTATACTTGCTAAACTTTCAAGTAAGGTATGCCATGTCAATATTTTTCTTATTTCTTTTCTTTCTCTTTTTGCTTTTTCATTTCTATACTTTTTTTGTTCATATACAAATTAAATAACTGTTTATGCTTTTAGTATATTAGTATAATATTACTGATATATTGTGTGATATAATTGAACATTACGCTATCTTTGCTTTTATGACCTTAAGATGACATGCTTTATTTCAAATAATATATAGCCCTTTGCCCTGCTAAATGTTCTTCTGAGTTATTACACAGGCATAGTCGCTGCTTAGATTAATTTATCAAAACTGTTTTGGATACATGGGATAACAGGGCATATCTATGATTTAGTATATATTAACTAGTTTCTTTAATATTTATAACTTCTGATTGTTTCAGAATATATATTGGTACCTGTATGAACAAAAAGCTATTTGCAGGCTTTTGACATAAATTGGGTCTCACTGACAGTTATATGCTTGTATGTTTTATGGCACAAGGTTTTTAAATGGTTACAAGTTATGTTTCCTGTAGAGTTTAATGTTAAAATACTGCTTTCTCTCTCAATGGCATTGAATGTTATTTTACTGTTTGGAAGTATCTGACAGTAAAACTTTGCATTTGTTACTGTAAATAAGCATAATTTGTGATACAGTTAAAGTGAAGTTAAGAAACTGTACTGTGTAGCATGCTGGGAGGGAAAATGTCAGTTTGAAATTTAAGAAGTGAAGCTTTCTTACTTAGCTCGTGACATCATGCATTCTATGCATGCAGATCAGATTACATTACATCTAATGTGTATATGCACGGGGCAGTGGTGCAGCGGTAGCGTTGTCACCTCACAGCAAGAGTTTCTCTGATTCGATTCTTGGCTGGGGTGCCTTCTGTGTGGAGTCTGCATGTCATCCTTGTGTTCATGTTGGTTTTCTCCGGGTACTCCTGTTTCCTCCCACATTACAAAGACATGCGTTTGGAGCATTTCTCCCACGGCCTCTGCTGAAAATTGGCTTCGTTCCAAGTCAGACTTTCCCAGTTAATAAATGTTAAATAAATAAATATACAAGCCTAATTGTGAATGTCAAGTCTCTGATTGGTTAATATAGCATAGTAGGCTTCTTTTACAATAATTATGAGCTATACTGTCTGCAAACATATTCATGGTTCCCTTTTATAATAGTGACTATAGTTTGTGATCAAATATATACAAAATGTTATTTTTTCTTGTAAACAGTTCATTATAGCCACTATTTCTAGTGAATATACTGGAGATTTTTATAAACAGAGCTTTATAAATAACTTTCTTATGCAGTTAGCAAGTGTTTAGTATAGGCTTATACATTTACAGGAAATGCTTATGACTAATGGTAATAACTGTAAGGATACTCAAACACCATACTAAATCCTAGCAAATATATGTATGAATAATTTTGATTGAACTATAATTACTTTGCATTTAATATGTTGATTTCCTTATTGTATCCTAGATATTATTTATATTTCAGATGTCATGTTTTCAGTTATTATAAAGTCATGTTTTTAGTATATTAGCACTTTATGACAGGAAAAGAGCTCAGTAATATCTATGACTTGTGATAACACAACAAACAAGTTATGAGTTTCAGTATTACCCTATTACTATGGTAGATATTTACAGCTATCTCTAGCTTAATTTTGCCTTTGAGTCATTTACTTTTAAGACCTGTTATCCATAGTACGTTTTATATAAATAATGTTTTTTACTATTTTTTGTCACTTTAACTGATGCCAGTTAATTATTATTGATTTTAGTCAGTTATTTAAACATCAGCTATTCCAAAAGTTTACGAGTTAATTAAGGACAAATATGTCTTATGGAATATTTCTAAAAATCTATGTTAACATCTTTTGGGAATGACACACACTCATATTGTGCTAACACCCAATTCTCGTGAAATTTTTATTTAGTGGGAGTTTGTCATAAGATTTATTCAGAGGGCAAGTAAATACAAATGTTAAATGATTATTTGATTTGTTCTGCCATTTTGAGGTTTTTATTAGAACTAATACAGATGACATGCTTAGGTATTTTGGGTAATCATTTAGATTGTTAATAAAGCTAATGTTTCCTTAGTGTATTAAGCACTAAATTCAGTTTATATATATCCTAATATATCTCTTGCTTCCTTAGTGAATAATTACTTTATAAATGTTTAATGTTTCTAATAATAGTGTATATAACTCATCTCTAAAACCTAACTGGAATCAATATCTGATTAGTTGTTTATCACTATATTTTTCTCTTAATTTATAATATATTCTCCATTTTTTAATTTGTTTTCATGGACTCAAACCAACAAAAGTTAATGGTTGGGATAGGTAGTATAGCAGATTTAGTTTTGTTTGCTAGACTAGGAATGTATCTCATTCCATGTATAGGGTGTATTGAAGTTTATATCAGAGTGAAATATGCTACTTTTTTGTTATTTAACTGTTTTCCTAGTTTTGAAATGCCTGACACAATTGTTTTACTTTTATCTTTCATGGGGAAAGTTATTTGGATTGAGATAAATAGAAATACAACAACTGATATTCTATTGTCTATTCAGGAAGAGTATTATGTATACAGGTTCCTTTATTATTTGTTATCTTTAAAGAATTCTGATACGGATTTAACTTTGATATCCTTAAATATTAATCGCTTAAACAACCCATATAAGAGAGCCAATCTACTAAGGTGTCTTAAACTAAACAGGGCTCAAGTAGTTTTTTCTCCAAGAGACACACTTTAAAATAAATGACACATTTATGTGGGACCCTAAGGAATACACAATACTTGCTAAATCTTCTTATAAAAATAAGACCAGAGGAGTAACAATTCTATGGAAAAATACTTTCTTAAATCCCCAAATCATTTACAAACATGTAGGTAATGATGGACTCAAGGCCTTAGTTATACTTATGTTTAATAACAGAATTAGGACCCTGGTTAATGTATACTGGTTCCCGAGTATGGGGGTTGGACTAGCTAAGAAACACTTAGACTTTATTACAGCTACTTCTAAAGGTAATATTACACTAGGAGGTGATTTCAATTGTATCACAAATATTATATAAACTACCAATAGGAAATCTCCTATACTATTGTTTAAATTAAAAGATACATTTAATGCTTTGGGACCAAATTCTTTACTATTCTCACACCAGGACTATAGACATGGTACCCAAACTAGAATAGATAAAATGTATATCTCACAAGATCTTTATTCTAAAATCTTGAAATTTTCAATACAACCTTGTCCCTTTTCAGATCATAATTCCCTGTTGTTAACAATACACTTGGAATTCAATCAATTAGTTATTACTTCAAGGATTCCTTCATATATCACAAAAATTAAAGACTTTAAATCGTGGATAACTTCTAAACTTCAGCTTTTCTTAGAGATTAATTATAAACCTGAAGCAAACACAATTATGGTTTGGGATTCTCTTAAGGCCTATCTATATGGTAAAACCATTAGCTGGTACAAAAATAAAATTGAAGAATGGAACTCAGAGTTACAGCAACTCCAAAATCAAATATTATCTCTTAAATCTAATAAAAACTTAATTGCTACAGATAATAATAAGAAAATAGAGGAAGCAAATAAGAAATACAATGAAATATTATCCCATAAAACTAATTTAGCTATGGAAAAACTGAAATTAAATTATTATGATACCTCTCCTAAGCATCTTCATAATCTATGAAAGTTAAGATACAACCAAAAATTAATAACATTGATAGTAATCTTTCATGAAGGGAAAAGGAAAAAAGTCTTCAACATAGGGGACATTCTGGAGGCTTTTAATTATCATTATGCAGATCATCATAAAGATAAAATAAGTACAAATGAATGTGAGAAGTTAGAGATTATAGTTCCCAACATAACAAGAATTCCTGATGAACTTAAGTTAGATCTACAAAAACCTATTTCTCAAAAGGAAATTATAGATGGGATTAAAGGAAGTAAGTCTAATAAAGCACCTGGAATAGATGGCTTAATTATCGAAATTTATAGATTGTTCCCTTCTTCTCCTTCTTCTATAATCTCTCTCCTTTATAAAACCTTTCTTGAAATTCAAACATTAGCAAATATTCCTCCTTCTTGGAGATATTCTCTAATTTCCCTTATATTTAAAGAGAATAAGGACCCTAATCATTGCAACTCATATAGACCAATTTCTTTGTTGAATAATGATTATAAACTATTTATGTTAATTCTGGCCAATAGATTGAAAATACCCATACCTAAAATAATTAATGAAGACCAAACTGGTTTCATGCATAACAGGCATACATAGGATAATATTAAAAGAGTATTAACTCTTAATAGATTACCTCAATAGAGGAAACCATGAAGCATTGATAATAGGTCTGGCTATTCAAAAGGCCTTTGACTCCTTAAATTGGGGTTATTTATTTAAAGTCTTACAGTTATTTGATTTTCCCCCCTTTTTTATAACAATGATAAAGAAAATCTATGAAAATAATCTAGCATATGTCAAATTAGGTCACTTTACTTCCAAAGCAATCCAAATCACTAGAGGTATTAGACAAGGATGTCCCGTGTCCCCTATCCTATTTGCTCTGGCCATAGAAATTCTTGCCATTTCAATAAGTAATAACCCAAAGATAAGAGTTATAAATATATATGACCAATATATTTCTAATATAATGATGTTTGCTGACGATGTCTTACTTATCTTACCCAACTCTAAGGAAGTGTTAGGTGAAGTGGATACAGTAACAACAAATTTCCAAAAAATCTCAGGACTCTCCTTCAATAAATCTAAATCAAGATATTTATTATTAAATTAAAAAAAAGAACATACAGGTTCCAGTTAGTCATATTATTGGAAACCAAGTTTCAACTCTAGACTATTTAAGAATCATCCTAGGCAAGAATATACTGGAAACCTTACAGATTAACTATGCTAAAGCCATAGACTTAATCAAGACATTAATAAGCAAATGGAATCATTTGTTTATAACATCTGATGATAAGTTACAACTGATAAAAATGGTTTTGTTACCTAAAATATTATATATAGCAAAAGCCCTTTAATTCCACCAGGAAAGAAAATCCTTAAAGAAATCACTTCAACTCTGATGAAATTCCTTTGGGACCCCAAAAGAAATAGAGTGACATATTCTCATCATATCAGAAAATGGGAACAAGGGGGAGTTAAAATTCCCAGAGATTGAAACTTATATAAAAGCATCTATAATTAAAATAGTGATGAATTGGATAAATCCTAGATAGTCTTCCAATTGGAAACAGTTACACTTCATTATACTAATGAATGAAAATTATTTATCAAAGAATGCTTTGGTAACTGACAAATATAACAAGACATGGTACTATTTAAGTTTAAATTTACAGTATAGTACAACAAAATTAACACTAATAAACAATATTTTTGATGTGTTTAGAAAATTCATTAACACCAATTTAGATATAAAACTGTGGCATAGCTTTTTAATACCATTTACTATTACAAGGGATTTCCCTGATAAAACACATAGAGAGATTTTTGGTTTATGGGAAAATAATAACCTATTTGTTGGTTGCAATGTATTGAAAACCAATAAGCTTTGACCACACAAAGTATATTGTCAACCTATGGTCTATACCCAAATGACTGGTTGGTTCTTCAGAGTGTCACAGCATACACTAAGGATCTGCATAGAATAATACATAACTCATCCTTCAAAACCATACCAAAAATTATAAACTGGATTTTTGAAAATCTATATAATAATATCAATGTTAAGAATGAATTATCATATCCATATAATACTTTAATTGTCTATAAGACAGCTCCTAAAGATTCTTACTGGCAATACCTAACTAAAGGGTGTCAAGTATCATTATTAGTGGAAGATAAAACAAAACAAACATTTTATTTTCAGTTAAACTAACTTCTTACTCACAATTCTGGAGGATTTTTCATTGGAAATTTCTACACAGATCCTTTTTGACACCTGAGAAACTCTCAGAAATGAAACCTTCAAATAGCAAGTTATGTTGGAGATGTCATCTGTCCACTAATGCTGACTGGTCTCATATTTTTATGACATTAAACCATACTGGAATGAGATTAACACATTTCTTCAAGCTATCTATACTGATATATTTGTTTTGACAAAGTCTTTCATTTTGTTGAATGTCATTAATAGTAATAATATGAAGAAAGATGACCTGTATTTGTTGTGGACAATGTTAACAATAGCCAGAAAATGTATAACTAGAAGATGGAACTCTAATGTAGCACCCACAATGGAGGAATTCCTATCATCACTAAAGAAATGCATACTAATGGAGAAAAGAACTAAAGAGTTAAGAACTTTTCCTAAGCCATTGGTAAATAGTCCGTGGAGGAAATTGAATTTGATTGATACCCTACAGATGGAACCAAACTCTTCCTATCATATTTTATATATTAACTTATTATTTAACTACAAATGTTTTTATCTGAATCCTTTTTGTCAGGCTGAATGTAAATACTGTAAATAGTTATTGAATGTTATGAATGTATTAAATTATTGTGTTATTTCATCAAAATAAAAATCATTTGAGTAAAAAAAATAGAGAGGATGCATAAAACACATCTGTCTGCATAGGATATACAGGGGGAGTGGTAAAGAACCTTTGTTTAACACAGATTTGTTTTTTATGACTACGGTAAGTTTTAAAAGCTAAATAGTACCTATTTTTTCCTACTGTATTTTTTATTAATACTGTGATTCCAACAACATTTTAATTACTTATCTATATTTGTGACACCAGCATGAGATCATGAAGGCAGAATTTAATAATATCACAGAACTCATTCACAGTATCCTGCCCAGAAATACTGTTATAGACTGTAGTATCACAGCCTGTTTTCATTAAGCATATAATTTATTGAATCATAGTTTCCACTGACAATGTCTAGAAAGAATTATTTATTTATGACTGAATTTGAGTTTGTTTGTGGTTTAAAGATGACAGCAACAAGATTTGTGGTCTTCTGTACACATTGCAATTCATTCAGGCTAGTCATTAATTACAATAATTGCTGTAAATACTGATATTCACTTTTTCAATCACTGTTGACTTCTGGCCACAAAGAGAGTGCATCCGTTGTGATTAGGAACAGTGAATCTCTGAAAAGCCTTACATTGTCGATACAAATAAATTGCCTGGGTACAAACGGCCATTCTGAGGGATGCAAAGCTGCAGATATCAGTACATTCTACATCATTTGACAATCATAGCTGCTTCTGGATAAGTCTTTAATTGTCATTGTCAGGGTACCAAGCAAAGCACCTGACCAAGACATTTTTGAGATTTCAAGGTGCCACTCATGAATGATTTCTAGTATCAGAAAAGGCAACTTGGGAAAAAGTCTATCCTGGATCCATACAACAAAATTGCATGACCCTTTTCTAATTAATTTGTCACATATTCATTCCAGTAATGGGCTGCCCTTAGTTTTAGTCTAGGATAATTGTGTAAAAATTGACAGAGTACATGAAATGCATCCATGGTGTTTGGCTCTTCCAGCTTTACATATGGCAGCCATGACAGTCCATCAATATACCCATGTTGCCTTATTTCTCTGTATTATGTTGCATGCAAGTGTCCCATGAAGCATAGGGACCAGTACTGCTACTTGTTTCCAGTTAGCATGGGCACATAATCGCTTAGAATAGTAGTGATTTATGATCAATAATAACCTTAAACCTGCTTCCATAAAAGTATTGCTTGAACTTCAATACTTCCCAGACTACCAGCTCTTGAGCCTTCCTGGGCATATTTATGTTCAACTGTAGTCAGCAGCCTTGAATCCAGTTCTGTGCTTCTTTCTGTGTTATCTAAGAGTTCCTGTATAAGGACAGTGCCAGATTTGTACAAAGCATCACTTTATGTCTGCAAAACAGGCAAAGATGGACCCAAGTGAATAAGAAACTCACCTGATATAATCACTTCCTTTGGCTTCCTGTATGTATACACAGTCCTCCCTCTCCTGAAGCAACACCTCTGTTGAGTGAAGTAATACTGAGGAGATTCGTACAAACTGACATTAATTCACCAGTCCTAGCTAAGGCCTCAGCTGCAACATATTCTGAACCTAAATGTCTGTTGTACAGTCTCTGCCATGTACTGCATCTTCTAAAGTTCATTTTTGTGAGTTACGTGCAAACAATAAATATTTTCATCATCTAAGGTTTCAGACTTTTTTCTGCTTGTTCTTATGCTATTCTTGTTTAGCCAGCCTAGGACAATTTTTAAGTTCTGTAGTAGTTTTTTACCATTCCACCCATTGTCAATAAACATTTTGGTAACCTTGTGCGTTAGAAGTATTGAATTAAAAATATCCTAAAGATATCTAATTATAATTGCAATGATGAACCTGAGATCCTTCTGCTCCCTTTGTATTATCACAAATAATAATACAATCATCTTTAAGCTAGTGGTAAAATGAAGCTCATTCTTAAATAAATCAATCAACATTTATTGACTTTACCAGTCCAAACTATGATGCAATAAATTATATACATACAAAAACAGACTGGACAATTGTCCTCATGGGCTCAAATAAATCTGTTTCCAGAATTCTGTAAACAAGTTCTATGAAATTTGTAACTTCTGCATTCATGAATACACAGCAGTGTGGCAAACATGCAAAGGTAAATTCAATAATAAAAAGAAAGTTTATGGAATCACACAATTATTAAGCTATACAACATAAAAAAGGTGCTACTTACTTTTCTAAGCATTACTATTCTGTTGAAAAGAAGCTAGATTAACTAAAAACACAGAAACTGGTTACTTACTTGATCAAGTGTTCTAGATCTATCAACAAAGTCAACTTCATCTCAATTGCTGAAAACAATAGTAAGGTATTTTTTTAAACTGCATTGGGAATTTTCAAAGAACTGCAAATGTAATATAACATTGTCAATAAACAAAAAAGTAAAAATCCAATCAAAAGGTATAGTAAATATATTTGCAAAAGAATTGTGCTCACTTTACAATAAGCAGAGACATATGCCAGACTTTTACATTCATAAGGGAAAACATTCTTTATAAAACTGCAGCTGCTGCAATAAAACATGAAAAACACACATTCCATGTTATCAGACAATATGCTTGGTGGTTATCTATGCTGAATCCGACTAAACCTGATAATCTCCTGTCAAGCAAGTTAAACTAAATGTTGCTATAAGAACATGCACCTGATCTATAGCAACAGGCAGAAATGGAACCAGTTTGCAGGGGGGGGGGGTTCACATCAAGGCCATTCAATAGGAGAGACATCAACCTGACCAGATTGCTATGCAAAATCATAGGGAGGCATAATGGAAACTATATGGATCAATAATCCAGACTGTGCTTTGCTAATATATAAAACAGTATGGACTCAGTAAAGGGACATCCCGCCTTTTAAATCTTGTGGCATTCTTTGCAGATATAACAGCAACATTTGGAGAAAGGCTGGCAATACATGTTGCTTATCTTGACCTTCCTAGAACAGTTGACAGTATCTTGGATAAGGGAGCAAGTGACAAATTAAATGCAAACCATACATAGCTTAATCACTAAAACACAGACTGAGTGTACCAATAGTATGTCACATGACTCCATTGGGAGCATTTGTTTTTGCAATATTCTTCTCAGAAATAAAAGTGGCAAATAGAGTTTGGCTAGCCAAATATGTTGACAGTTGCAAACAGTGTAACATTATTATTTCAGTGAAAGTTTTAGATGTTCTCCAACAAGTTTTACAAAAAATGCATCCTTATGGAAATGGGGACAATGGTAGAGAACAATTTAGACTTCAGCAGCATGTATTTACGGAAGTCATTAAATCAAAACAAATCATTTATTAGTTTCCTTAAAAATAATCTTCAGACATATCTGGGGAGCAGAAAATGCCAATGATGAGTTGAAATGGCTCCATGGCACAAACAGAAAGACACACAGACAGATAGAGCCATGACTGTGACCCACATGATTTGTAACCAAACGCAGACCAAGGCACTGCAGGACCCAGTGACAGATGGCAGGAATACGTAGCCAACATTTTCTTGCTCATTCTAGAGCAGGAAAGCAGTTCGGTGTACTATACTCTCCATACCTTGTGGTAAAGGAGGCATATTATATGCAGTGTAGGGACTGCTTGTGTGCATTTGGCCTTGTCCAGCCACATTGGTGTGGTAGTTCTCACTGCATATGTGCAGAAGTATACGCATGCATTACAGAGGGTGTAGCAGGAACTCAGTTTAATGAATGCACACATCAGCCATCAGGGGAGGGGGTAGTTTGCTTAAGAAAAATCTTGAGCCTGCCATAAATGGCAGCCCTCTGGTAATCGACTTTTTACCCTAGGCCTGGATAAAGAAGAGACTATTGACAAGATATTCTATTTTGAATGAAGAAAACTCCCATGAGGTGGTGTGGTGTTACGCCAGACTGGGCAGTGAAGAAGTAAGTAGGTTAATAGGTTGCCCAGCCCAGTGCAGCTATATGATCAAGGCGGTCCTGGGAGTAAACAGCATTAAAAATGGGGTCACACCACTCAAGCTTCTTGGAAGTCTGCAGATCAACAATTAAATCTGTGAACCTGTGAATGCAGGGATTCCTTGCCATATTTGGTGCATTACCTTGTGCCAATTGGCAGGTGCAGATACCACCCCAAAAGTAATTTTGTTATACTGGAGCACTCCTTTATGTGTGGCAGTTGTTAGTAAATAATTTTTTGTTCCATTTCTACACATGTCTCAGTGATGGTGATTTCTAGTACCTCCTCTTCCTCCTGACTTGGGAATATAGACATCTGTTTGACTGCTGGCAGTGGATACTGCATACCCTCAATCTTAGCACTATAGTTATAGATCATGTACTGATTTCTACTTTTTAGTACCACCACAGCATTTTATTGTTTAGTTTGCTTTCTATTTTAAATGTTAAAAAGCAAGGTACTGCCAGGGCTTTAGTAAAACTTGGCTTACAACATGGTTCTAGTTTCAGTCATGTTATTATGTCTTCTAATTTTCCCATAACGTTTATAAATACTTACATGACTTATTAATGTATGACACATTTTCATCTGTAGTGGGTTTATTACTGTTCTTGGCTGCTGTCTGCACGTCTTAATGTAGCCCCAGTTTAATTCAAGTTCTCATTCTGTACCACATAATGCTCTTTTTCCATCATCATGTGCACGTAGATGCAGTTGATGGATTTTTCCTTCATGTGCCTAGTGAGCTAAACCTTTCATCTCTACATATCTCCACAAGCATTATAGAAACACATAGTGGTGTGGGAGCAGGACAGTGTATAATGTATCCAGTTTAACAATATATTTTATTTGTGCCATTTCAGGAGTAACCCAAATAATATTGTTGCTATTAGCATCATTCATATTATGCGGCTGTAAACACATAAAGTCATAGGCTGGGATTAATAGATGACCAGTGCACTGATCAGCCCATATTCGTGTGGAACAGAGTGTGGGCAATGTTAAAATACAGCATTTTTTACTGAAGGAGCAAAATAGCTCATTATGCACAACATGTTAATAAGTGTATAATGACATAATAACAAGGAACCAGAAGCAAATGAACCACATGGAGTATGGAAATGACAATCCCCAAAGTGGTGAAGCGATTCAAAAATGAATTAAACTGGTATGGTTCACCATGGCTCATACCCATTTTGAACACTGAGATTCATGGTGTATGTGACAGGACTGACAATGAGATTAGCAGCTGTAGTAGCTGAGCTTCCACTATGGGAGCCAGAGCCCACAATGTGTATCATGGTCATCTACTCTAATTCAGGAGGTACTGACAGCATCTGATCTACCATAAGTTTTTGACCACCAGACTGTAATCCATTTCCTTGTGGGCAAGGAAGGTGTAAAGAATTTAATCAATCTGGGTCTTCCAAAAGTGGAAGTGAGGGAGGATGTGCTTATGCCCATTTGCAGCCTTAACCATCTTAGCTACTGGGATCTTTCAATGACCTTACTGGAGAAATGTGAGCGATATGGCAGGTGTCGAACTCACAAATACTAAATCACTTCCTTAAAATATTAAGCATGTGAAGGAGGGTATCTGTTTCCTATGACTGAAAGGAGAACATCAGCACCATTCAGGCATTTTATGACATTTTCTGTTTCCCTAAGGTCCTGGGAGCCATAGATTGTATATGTGTTGCATGAAGGTCAACCTGGCCCAGACGTCCTGTGCTACATCAACAGGTTTCATTCCCTCAACTGCCTGGTCGTCTGTGATGCCCAAGGCATTATTTATAATGTATGTGTCACCCAAACAGTTCTCATGATTCACACATTTGGTGCTCATCATGACAAAGATTTCTGAAAGGGGAGTGTCATCTAGCTGGTAGGTATACACATATAGTAGATACGCAGGCCTGTACACTTAGTTATTGCGCAAGCAGGACACAGGCCACATATAAATATGTTGTTGTTGTGTTTTGAAGGTGATGCAGGTTATGTCCTGGAGCCCTAATTCATGACCCCCATCTGCTATGGCTAAACTGTATTTGCCTCTTAGCAGAATTTCAGAATCCATTAGCAGCACATTCAAACACATGCTGTTGAAGTTCTACTGTCTCTTTAGTTGCAATTTCTTTTCATACCGTGATACTTAGTACCTGTTCCTAGTGTTAAATTCTTAGAGAGTGGTCACTTTTGTTTGCCTTCTCATTCTGTGATTATACATAATCTGTCTCTTACTATATATTTTTGAAGCTTTCCCCAGTCTTACATTATCAGATTAATTTACACATTTCCACTATGTATTGCAAAATATTCTTGTCTCATTTTTAATTTATTTTGTAAAATCTAAAATGTTCTGCAATCAAAATTTTTGGGGAGGTCTAAAAACTTCAATGATAGCTTTACAATTTCTTTGAATGACATTTCAGATGATTAAATTGGTATTACAAGACAATGGTGTAGTCTATTAACTGCAGTGACCCTTACATTTAGGAATACAATTGATTCCTTATTTTCTAGAATGGGATTTGCTAAATAGTAAGCTTTATTATTTCAGCATAACTTCTCCAGTCCTTTCTCAGAGTACTGAAACCATTAATACGAATTACCTGTGTATCAATTTTAAAACTATCTCCGCAGTCACTCATTTGCCAGACATCCTGTTCTGTCAGGTTCTTTGCCTACATTTGTTGCTGAAAGAAATATGCAGCCAGGTTTTCCATTCCAGTTATTTCCACCTGTAAACATGTAGTGAGCCATATCTGTACATAATTGGTTGAATCAGCTGATTCCAGGTAATCCTACATGTACTTCTTGCCTAAGCAGGTGAATGACAGTGTCTGTCACTGTCATCTGGGTCACCTTCCTGAAATAGTCTCATGCATGTAAAATGGAAGCAGAGTCTCAGGCTGCACTCTGCTGTACATAGAATGGCTAAAATATGACTTGGGGAAATGAGCTGCAGGATTTCCACACTGCTTTTAAACTGTCTGTGCGCTGGTTTATGCTTGTGTTAGTCTTTAATGGAAGTTGCAGATATGGAAATAAGCAGATTTGACTGACATAATAGCACATACATCTGCAATTGTGTTATTATGTGATATACCTTGTGAGTATTGTGGTGTACAAGTTCCTGCAGAGAGCTGATGAATGCTAAACATGTAGAGGTTATCAGTTTGCCTTGTCACATGTTAAATAAATGGACATGGCACACCATGTATACAGCATGGAGAATATGAGCTATAAAAATCTGTTTAAAACCATTATCTCACATAGTAACACAAGTTTTTTAGCCATTAAATAAACACACAGAGAGGCTGTTACCTTGGTCTTGTGCAGAGCTTATTAAGTACACTTTGAACTGCAGCTCTAAAGTAAACATTTTTCTTTCACTGTGTGTAACTGAACCAGGGCATGCCAAACCTATCAAAACTAGCAAAAATAAAAAAGTCAGTAGTAAGCTTAGTATCTCTTCTCCTAAGATGACTTTAAAAGTATAAACGCAGATTTGTGATGTTTATCATAGATCTTTCTGCTATTAACCCTTGCCTTGGGGCATGATTATTCGGCCAAGGCAGCATAATTCTGCATGTTTTGCTGTCTTTCAAAAATATTTCGTTGGGCAGGTAAAATAATGCATATGTTTGCAATGCAGTATACAATATCTGTGTATTCCTCTACATCCAAACTGTTAATAAAGAGAAAAGTTATACCAGGTTCTTATTAGTTCTGCATATCTCTCAGCTGCTTTGAATGAGACAGATTTTCCCCTTTTCTGCCTAGATTTTTACTGATGTAATCTAAAACTATTCATGACTAAATTACTTACAAAGTCAGTGAATTGTATCTATACAGAGAAACAACATGCATGTCTAGCTCTCTGCTATACATTTTGAAGGTCTAAACTGTACATTTTGGTGCACAGAGGTCAAGATGTATGCAGTTTAGTGCTTTTTTGTCTGTAAGTATGTTTGTTTTAGACTGGGCACATGACTAAAAATTGTTTGAACAAATAAGAAAGATCTCTTTATGATATTCAGTCAAAATAATTATTATTACTTAATCAGATCTTGCACAAGATGAACATCTGCTTGACCTTCCATACTGCAATGAGAGTATGTGACCAAATACTTAATTTTTCTGCATGAGGCCGGCTCTTGCAATGACAGATATGCTTTTTAATTAAAACATTCTTAGAAACATCCACTGTGTCAGTGGCTCAACAGGTAGCACATATATACATGATGATTAAAGATCCGAAGATAGTAGGTTCTATTTTCACACTAGTGGCTTAAATTCATTTTTCCAGTAGTAACACTGCAGTGCGACATATTGCAGCTTTGCTTTGGATAAGATGTTAAACCAAGGTCCCATGTACTAGAGTTGATGGTAGCTCGCTTATAAGTAAAACATCATGGAATTTATTAAAAAGAATAGCGGGAGTGCCTCCATGTCCTAGCCCAATTCCCCCTTATGACACCCAACATCAGGACATTACCAGTGCCACCTTCACTTCAAGTTTTTCATGATTGAGGTACCAAAGTCTAATGCTCCTCAGGCAAAGCATGATCTACCCCACTGACCCAATTGACAGCAAACAACACTTAGAAGGAGGCAGGAAGGTTGGGGATGATAGGAAGGGTATCCACCCCAACTCCAGGGGTAGAAGAGAGATGGATAAGAGGAAGGAAACAGGTATTTCAACACTGATCTCCTGGAACATTTACAGTTATGCTAAGTTATCTGCAAAACTGTACTGTGTTCATCATAGTCAGTGTTGCAGTACAAATGTTTTGGAGGACTGCCAAAGCTATTCTATTACGCTGGATTGAGAGTGTTCTGCACATGGGACACCAGCCTGTACAGTATGTCAGAAGCAAACTTGGCTCCAACTCTGGCAATTGCACCAATGTGGTAGTGGTTGGTGAAGCTGTGCATAGAAGACCAGATAACTGCGTCTGGGATGGAAGGGTCAGTGGCACTTTCAGGAAGGCTGTGGTGACTTTAAACTAAAAGTAAGTGGCTAACATCAAAAAAATGACAAAGGACACCACCACCAAAGTTGTAAGTGCAGGAGTGTCAACCAGATGTAAAATAAGTTAAAATAAACTCACAGTCAAATATTTCCACCATAAAAAACATTTAATAAGAAAAGTTAGGCACGTTCATTCCATGAACCGGAACTTCATCAGAACTAACTGCCCACATAAAACACTTCTTTATATAAACTCTAATTTAAAGTGACAATGCATTTTTTGTACACATTCATTAAACAATATTAATATAAATTATGTTAATATATTCATATAAAGTTATTATTAAAAATGTATTTAACTTAAAACCTATGTTAAAACAAATACCAAGACAAAACAATTCATATCAAGACTCAAATCCCTTGTCAAGGTTAAATTAAAACCTTGTGTATAATTTAATAGCAATTTAATTCCGTACCTACAATTTGGCTGCCCTTATTTTTAATGCCAGAAGGATGGAAATAATACCATTTAATCCAGGAGGATTTGTTACTTCCAACCTAAGTTGCCATAGCAACTCATTAAATTCTCCTCTTTCCCACCCCGCAGGTTACTAATAACTTTGTCAACTATACCAAACCTGTAACCTATAAAATGTTCACATATAACTGAGCGTTTATGCAAAGTATTACAGGATTTAATATCATAAATGTGCTCATAACTTCTTTTGTGAAATGCCTTTTCTGTTATCTCTATATAGAAACTGGGGCAGCTTAAGCAAATTGCTACATACACCACCCTACAGTTTTATAATTACCTTTCACTAATTTTATTCTGCTCCTCATTTTGTTATTTAGAGTCAGGGACTCTTTGGTTAAATGAATGAGCATTGCTTAAGGCACCACACCTCCTCGCACCACCAGCTAGGTTGTCAGGTTCCTTAATAATCTCCTTATTACCCCTTCAAGTGACTTCTTAACCAGTTGGTGCAGTTTTAAACACAAATTTGGTTGATGTCCCTATGAATTAAACAGTACAGGATTTGTCTTAAGAATATTCTAGTTGTTCCAAACAATATTTTTAATTTTTTTATTCCAATTATTGTGCTCAACAACTAATGCACATTGATAACAAGGGGTATCTGGAGTTAATGTAGCCCCTTCACCACCTTAATTTGTTTCTGCATCCAATCCTACCCCTTAAAAGTGGCTTGTATTTTTCTCCCCACTCCACAAACACTTCATCAGTAATTTCTCTAATGAAATTTAAGGGGTAACCTCTATCAAGAAATATATCCTCTAGTTTCAAATTCAACTTTTTAATAATCTTTATTGGAAGTCTTACAAGCTAATCTAATAGCTGGACCTTTAATAAGACTTCTTTTTTGACTCATGGGGTGTGAGCTACTATAGTGAACATAAGAACTGTTAAAGGTGGCTTTCTGAAGCCCTTTTCATTTACAATAACAAATGTATCCAAATAATTAATTGACTCTTTGCTAAAATTCCATGTGAATTTAAAATAAGTACTATTATTTAAAAAGTCAATAAATTCATTAATGATATAATTCGACCCATCCCACAAAATAAAAATATAATCTAGGAATCTTAAATAGAGTTTGCAGTACTTGTAAAACTCAGACACAAACGTTTCAAATATTTCCTGTGCTAATAAGACCAAATTAAAAAATACCAGGGCATACACCGCCCCCATAGTGACACCCTTAATCTGATAATAAAATTCTCCTTTGAAATAAATAAAGTTGTTATCTAGAACTATTTATATCATATCTCTACAAAGCTGTATGCCATGAGCTGATAAAAAAGGACAAGTAATTAAGCTCTCAAAAAATAAATCTAAACCCTCATTCCTAGGTATGCAGGTAAAAAAATCTACAACATTGATAGTAAGAAAACCCACTTTAGTAAATCATATATCTGGAGTTAATGTCCCCAGAAAATCTCAAGAATCTTTAAGAAGGTGAGTTTTAAATAGCAGCAATAGGTTAAGCTGTCCATCAATAAAAGTTGCAAGGTGGTGTGTAACTGAACCACTGGCAGCCACAGTAGGCTTGAATTTTAAGTTATGAACACCTTTATTAACTTTATGTATACCAAATAAAGTGGGAACCAGTGGCTTCTTCACCTTCAAAAAATGAAAAATATCTTCCGATATTCTGCACGATAATCACACAGATCAGTATTCTCAGTGCCTGTTACTTGTTTTTCTTTCTAAAGTGGCCAATGTTCATTATTTTGTTATGCCTGAGTTGTACTCCTTAAACTCATCTCCCCTCCCCTTCGCATCTGTCAAAGTAGCAAATTTGAGATGCTTGCTGCTGTGATTGATAGCTCCCAGCAGGAGACAAAGTTCATGTGTTGAGAACACTGTTCTGTTTGATTATCCCTGCTTGTCTTTTAAATAGTCATTAAAAAACAAGAAATGGCAATTAAATCTGACTGACTAAAAGAAAGCAAGGTATATGTGAAAACACATGTAAAGTCAATGCATTGACAGGAGCTTAGGGGCTATGATGTAATATTTTAAAACCAAACACTACATTTTGGGATACCTTGAGATAGACTAAAACAATCAAGATGCCGGACCCCATGTGGGCAAACTCTGGAATTACATTTAAAATATATATAGAGAGAGAGAGAGAGTGTGTGAGAGAGAGGGGGGGGGGGTTCGAAAAGTAGTGTTAAAATATAGGAAAGATCAGGACTTGATGAAATAAACATGTTTTTTCAGTCTGTAGGTACAGTTCTCCTTTAAGGAAAAAATGCAGATAAAGAAATTCTGTAGACCCAATTTTTCAGCTATCAACACTGAAATCTCACAAACAGATCAGGAATCTGGAATGTTAGAAAAAGCTATATGGGATAATTTGGCTACTTTTTATGGTTTGATTGATAGTTTGACTGACCATTTTGTTTCAACAAGAACATCTACAGGAAGGGCGTATTCTAGATATCCCTGGTGAGGTAGAAATTTTTAAACTTGAACCAAAAAATGTCTAGGCACTTCAGGGTTCATTCAACTGTGGCAAATATGTCTGCTTACAATAAATTTAAGAAATATTTTTCAAGATTAGTCAATCTTATGGTCTAAAGTTGGCTTCTAGTATACTGGATAACAAAAAAGGCTTGTTTAAACACTTGTGTGGTTATGGCATTGATGATGCCTCATGTTTTCTATTAATATACATGACTGTATACATAACTGACCCAGAGTCTTTGGCTCACTTGTTTGTTAATGTTTTTGGTAGATCCCTGGTAAATAATACTGATTTCTATACCCTAGCAAATTTAGTTGGCAGTTGTCCACCTTTAATGGAAGAATATATAAAAGTAGCTTTAGATATTATTAGGCCAAATGGTTGAATGTCTGTTTCCTGAAAGGTATAAAGTGATTGTTTGTAATCTTGTTTAGATTATTTGTTTCACAAAACTCTAGCTGAAGGCTTTATTCCGGAAATGTGAAAGGAGATTATTGTTATTCCAATACATAAAGCTTACCCTGGTTATACTATTGGTGATTAAAGATCAATTAGTTTGACATGTATTGTGGGGAATTGTTTCAAGTGGGTATCATGTCTATCCTTTAAGCATATGTTTAGATTTTCTAGTGATATTTATCAACATGGATTAATATCCAGTAGATCTACTCTATCTAACTTGGTTACTTTTTGTGAATATGTAATGAACTCACCGGACAAAGGCTTAGCTCTAGATTTGATCTATTTGGATCTGCCTAAGGCCTTTGATTCTGTCCCATATTCTGTATTTATTGACTCTTTGGGTAAGTCCAACATGAGTGCTTATATAATGAGATGGGTTAGTAACTGGATAGTAGGTTGCAAAGTAGAGTCAAAATTTAGAACAAATATAGAAAATATATTTCTTTTAAGTGTAGTATTCCTCAGGGGCCAGTTTTTGGGCCCTTGTTTTTTGGGCTACTGATGAGTGATTATCTTCTATCAGGTCATATCTGTCTGAGTAAATTTGCTAATGACAAAGGTGGGAGGCAACACAACAAATTTAGTAGACCATCAGTGTTTACAAAATTATTTGGATAAGTTGACTACATGGGTACAACATAAGGGTATGAAATTTAATAATGGCAAATGCTTTGTTGTTCATTTTGGTGCCACTAATTATTTCTATCATCTTCACTGGATAGCTCTATTTGCTTCCCAGTTAAGCAAGTTAAGGACTTGTGTGTAACTGTTGACTCATCTCTCTCATTTGACCTCATGTAAATAATGTCATTAGGAAATGCTGTGGTTTAGTAAAGAATATTTTAGGGCTTTTATATCTAGAGAAAATATTGTTATGGTCAAGCTATTCTCTGTTTGTGTTCACCCTGTGATAGTATATTGTAGTTCCTTTTGTGCACTGGGAATTTCACAGATGGCAAAGCTTGACAGAATTCAAAAAAAAAATTACCAGACAAATAGTTGGATGTGATTTTTTATAATATGCAAAATGACTTGAAAATCTATCATTGTATTCAATAGCCTACAAATTGTTAAGAGCTAATTTAATATTGATAGATAAATGCACAAAAGATGTTTCTGCTATTTTGGGTATTGATTTTATAGACCACAGATTAAATATTATGAATAATAATGTTGTTGTGTCTTTCGGCTTATCCCGGTTAGGGGTCGCCACAGTGGAACTCCGGTCCGCTAATGTTTGGTAGTGGATTTTTACATGCCGAGTTACCAGCCCTGATGCACAACCTTCAACGAAGGCACACCCATTCACGCAAAGCCTCCACACAGAAGACATTCTAGCTGAGAATCGAACGCGACAGCGTCTTGCTGTGAGGCGACAACGCTACAGCAACACCACTACCGCGGGTATTATGAATAATAATGTACTAATCCAATTACCAAATGTAAGTTTAAAACAAAGTATTTTTTCTTCATTTTAAGGCTGGATGATTATGGAACACCCTACCAATAGATGTTAGATGTGCAAACAATTTACTAATGAAGCTTTTACTTGATTAATGGTATAATAATTTGTTATATGTAAAAGGGTCTAAACCAAAGCAGATTCTTCTTCATTAATGGTATAATAATTTGTTATATGTAAAAGGGTCTAAACTAAAGCAGATTCTTAACTGGCTTTTATAGGCTCTGGGCTTGAAATACATTTCACTGACTCTGAATCATATTACGTATTAGACACAATTTAGTTTGGCGAATGCCTGGGGTATCCTGGAACATTGATAGAGATTACCTTGTGAGAGAGAGTAATTTGCTTCTCTTCTGGGAGTTCTAATTACTACTGGCCTAGTGGCAAATTTTATTCTGATTGCCTGCTTCATTTTTCTGGTTTATTTTATATTGTGCTGGTTAGGGAGTTGTGGTGCTCCACTCACCATATCTATAGATGATGACGCGCAGTAGTTGGTTAGGACTTTTCAATAGTCATCCTTAGAGTGACTGGATAACCTTGTAGGGTGTCTGGCCATTGACTAGCATGGTCACTGATCATTTCAGCATTGCTGAATTGCTGAAAGCTATATGTGGTTACATAAAGCTACTACCAATTGCTATTTGAGTATTTTCTTGGTAAGGTATTGCTGTACGTCAAACATGTTTACAACTGGGACACTATTGCTTGTGCCATTGTATCCTCAGTTTGATTCCACTGCTACTAAATGAGCACAGATTCCTTAGTGCTGTATTAGTAGTTGCTGTACCAGCTGCACTGCTCTATCATCATGTGTGGCTATGCTGATCTGCTTACAATTAGTTGTGCCTTCCCTTCACTTAGTTTAGTTCTCCTTCTACACACTATACCTATTCAAGCTATAAACAGTATTTAGAAAGTAAACCTGCTTGTATCTATTCTGTTGCCATCCTTCTAGTACTTGGTACTCTCGGATAGTGTAGGAATTGACATATGCTCACAGACATTGAACTTCTACTGGACATAAACTATTTAGTCTGTGGTATGTGCAAATATCTGTGCAACCTAGAAGCATCCTTCTCACACAGCAATAGCCTGTGACCACCACCACCAACATCTCATCACAACTACACTAAAATAAAGCCGTGCCATGGCATAGAGTGATAAAGCCCTGGTTCAATTAGCAGCTCAGGCATCTGAGGTGCAGGAAGTGAAGGATGGGTATGCCTATACCCGGGGTGGAGAAGACATGCAAAGACAGTTCTCCCATTAGATCTCAGACAGGGACAGGGGATGTGTAATGGAGGTGTGACCTAAATGAGAATAGGCAGGGGACATTGGCTGAGTCACTGCAATGGCAAGACAAAATGATGCACATCTCTACTGTATATTTAGGCATGCATGTGGGTCAGGTAATTGGAGATTAGGAGCTTAAAGAAAGCAGAGACCACCAACAGCAATATGATGCTGTGCCAGGGTGCCTCAATCTCTTCACTGACTTCAAGTACAGGCTGGAATAAGTCTAGGAACATTAAGGAGATCTGATACATGTCCCTATTTTATGTCTCCCCAGTCATGTGTGTGGGAGGGGTAACAAGGAAATTATGGTTTAAAGGCCCCCCAGCAAATAATATGATGTCGCATCTAGATGCCTTGATCTTCTTACTGTCCCTGAGCATGGGTTAGAGTAAGTCTGGGGGCATTAAGGAGAGACTGGTAGACCTGGTGGATAAGGAGAGGCACTGGTGGCAGCCAATGGTCAGCCACAGAAGTGCAATGAATAGCAGAAAAGACAATCAACTACACTAAACTGATGTACACTGAGGCTGTAATAAAATGCTACTAAACCATACTAAGAATAAAAAAAAATAGGTCTCTGCGGCCATTCATCACCTTATCAGCACCATGTTCACACATAGTAAGTGGTCAACGGGAAGTAGACCACAACCCATCTAATATCTCAAATTCTATGAGTAAAAACTGTGACTCTGTTTTCAGGTACACTGAATCCACACTCACAAGTCTGGAGAAAGACAGGGTTACAGTTAACTTTCTTTCTAGCGCCAGGATCGGTGGCATCACAAGAGTTGTAATGTACTGCTCACTGAACAAATATAATTATAATCTTGTGCCTTGTGGTAGTCCAAAAATGGGTGAATGACTTGGACCACAAACCTAAGCGACTTGAAGAGAGACATGTTAGATCTTATCGTGTATGTATCCAATGCAAGCAAGACAAAGGTTCTGAGTACAATACTTCCTTCACCCAGAATGAAGTGTATATACAAAAAAAAGATGACTAGCTTCAAAAACTGGCTTAGTAGCTGATATTATTCTATGAAAGTATGCATTATCAATATGCATTAACATTAGACAAGATGGCTGACACTCCCGTTTGCTTCATCATGAAATACTTACACCACTCATTCCATGGCTTCTGCAAAAAGCCCCTGTTGCCCCCCCCCCCATAGTGCCTTTTTAGACCCTTCTAGTTTCTCCAGCTTTGATTAAGTCTGATCACAAACATGTAAATGTTCTATTTCCAAATTGTTAAAGTTCCTGCAAACAATAATTCTGAATTCAGGGATTTGTAATTGGCAAACCTCCTTAAACTCTAGGATGAGATCCACATCCCCTTGTAACATCACCAGACCAGACAAAGGTGCAACTGCTATTTATACAAAGAAGTTCTCTTCCCACATTGAAAAGTCCCAGACCTGGGTGTCCTATTAGGGTCAGACATAAAGGGATGTTTAAGAACAAACCACCCTGGTGGTCCACCATCTCAAATAAACTCTATAACAAGAGAAAAAAAGACTTCTTAAATGTAATTTATATATATATAAAATCCTCATATTAAATATTACATCAAGAATATCAGGAAGGAAGCCTGTCTCTGTGGTGCAGAGGAAAGATTCCCAACTGTGTCTCAGGTGAATAGTGTTTGCCTAGCATCCCCAGTGTGGGATGCGCCAGAAAGGGTTGGGAAGGAGTGATGGGATGTGGCCTGCTCACCTCCCCTGTGCTGGGGTTGCTTGCACCTCTGGGCACACCGGGCAGTGTTAAGTTCCTGGAGGAGACTGGAAATTTCACCACTTTTGCCACAAGAGGTGGGACAGGGATGCCTGGAGGAAATTCCCCTTGCAAAAGTGAGAGGCTGTTTTCCACTGCCATCCGTTTACATACGGCTTGCTGTGCTTGTCTGCTGTGGGCAGTAGGGACAGGGAAACTAAAAAAAGCTGAAAAAAATCCAAACACACCTGATGCTGTCTGAATGATGGTCCCTGCTGGCTAACCCTCACTCTAGTGCTGGGGAATTAATGGGCCAATTGACAGTAGAGGAGGCTGATGATTGAGAGCTGGGGCAAAGAATGCAAAAAAAAAAAAAATGAATACCAGTAAGGAATTAAACGTTTTTTTTCAGGGATAGTAAGGCAAACCATAAACTTATAGCCTTTGATGTCAGAGATAGAACCCAGCAGTGTTCTGAACATATCCAAAGTGGCACCACCCACTCAGACCCAATAGAGATAGCAAATATTCTAGCATACAAATTTAGTGCAAACTTTACCCTAGAAACAACAACCTTAATTTCACAAGTTCGTGAATATTTTTTAACTCCTAATGTCACAAAGGAACAAGAAATGAAGGTGCTCTTTAAGATCAAATGTAGCACTTCCATAGGGTATGGATACCTAACCAATAGTGCCAAGCATGCCCTTGTGGCTCTCCTCCTTAAACTATTTAACTTGAGCTTAGCTACAAGATTTGTCTCCAAAGTATGGTGAGCCCTATACACAAGGGTGGCCCTACCACAGACTTGGGAAACTATAGATCCATAAGACTGACTAGTCTCATTTTCAAAGCCATAGGACCCATCGTATCTGACCTTATAAACATTGATATCAAAAACCTTATCAGGCTAGTCCCACATCAGTTTGGCCTTGTCAAATAGAGATCCTGCCTACTCAGTTTAGTTAACTTCTTTGAGGAGGTCACACAGGATGTAGACAATGGACATTCATACAACTTATCTGGATCTAGCCTATTTGACACTGTACCCCATGAAGGCATTGTTAATAAGATACAGTCCTTAAAAGGAGATCCATACATGCTGAGGCAGATAGACAAGTGCCCAAAAATAGAAAACACATATAGTTGATGAGGCAAGTGCCTCCTCAAAAAGCATGAAGGTAACTAGTAGTGCATTCCAGGGCTCAGTATTGTGACCCTCACCTTTGACATCTACTTCTCCAATCTTCAGACTGGGAATCAGGACCTTTGGTTAACTAAGTTTGCAGATGACTGCAAAATGGACATTACTGTCCAATGTCTCTCTAATACCCATACATTACAGTTGAAACTAACCTCATAAACAAGTGGTGTATGGAAAAGGGCTAACATTAAATGAAAATAAATGTGGTATTGTCACATTTAGTAAGAATATGTCCCTCTATGCCTCTCTCTCTCTCTCTCTCTCTCACTCTCTGTACAGTAGAGCCAATAACCTGCTTCAAAATGATAATGGGGACAGGGATCTTGGAACAAGGGTCAATAATTTTCTCTCCTTCATCCACTATGTAACAACACTAGTCAGAAAATGCTTCTATTTAGCCCAACCAATAGCTAAAGAAATATCATCCCTATAAAAAGAAATAGACAACTCTTTGCAAGCATCTGTAATGAGAACAATTATTAAGTACAGCGCTACCTTCAGGATGCATTTTTCTAGACATATTTAGTTATTGGAAAGGCTCCAGATTTACTTAATTAAGAAGATGATCAGCCTAAAGTCCCTGATCTACCAGGAAAGGTTTTTTAAGTGTTACCCCTTTTCTCATTATCTTAAAGGAAAAAACACCTTAGAACTAAAACAAAAAAAATCTATTTTTTCACTCTATCTTTGTTTCCTGAGCTATTTAACATCTCATAATCACTCTGACTGTTTCTTATAGAATTTTATTATGTTTTCCACAAAATGGTTACCAAAGGAGCTTGGCATAGCAATCTGATCTTATTTTTCTTCATGCCTTTCTCTTTCCCATAATCCATTTCAAGTCTGCTTTAAATGAGTCATGCTAGACATAAAGAAGTAGTGGTGTATTCCCATACCATTGATATATAATGGGATCATCATCTTATGGTTGCCAGCTTTTAAGCGGGCCAAAGTGGGACATGGGGTGTAGCCAATATGACACTGGCCACTTCACCTACCATGACATCACTACAGCAGTTAAGGGTACCACTAAACATGCTCCCACACCTCAAAAATAGGGACATATTTTAAATATTACTCAAACTTTTGGTTTGTGTTAACATACATTTTCTGAAGGATTTGAAGTCTGAAACTCAAATATATGTTTTTATTTAGTGACTCCAGTCCTCAAATCTTCCCAATGACGTGCCAGAAAAGCACAAATTTTACAACGAATAGACCAAAAAATATGAGGCAAAAAAATCTGGACATTCTGTGAAAATCTGGAGAGTTCAGACTTATCTGCCGCACCTTAATTGCAATGATGATGGCATTAACTGCAATGTCGATAGCCTCACCATCGGTACTACACAGATCACAATGTACACTACAGAAATATTCTATAGAGGGACTAAAATATTTGGAATTGGCTTTACAGCAGCAAACTCAAAATCCATAATGCCAAAGTTACTGCAATTTTAATCATTGGTACTATACGTGGTGTGGGGCAAAGGAGGCAGCAGTGCTGGGTGAAGCTGTTAGGGGATCAACTGGCAGTGGCATTTAAGTAGCTGACTGAGTGCAGGTGCAGTACAGCCAGCTACCTAAACAGTAGTGGATGGTATCTCACAGTGCTCAGCTGCTTAAATGACTTTTAGTGTGTGTGTGTGTGTGTGTGTGTGTGTGTGTGTGTGTGTGTGTGTGTGTGTGTGTGTGTGTGTGTGTGTGTGTGTGTGCATGTTTTAGTAATTGTAGCAAAGAGCTCCACAACATCACAAGAACTTTTTTTTGTTTTGTTTGTTTGTTAATTTAATCTTCAACTTCAGAGGAACTTTTTTCCTCCTCAACTTCAAACTGAGAGTGGCACCATTCGGGCTGCTACCTGAATAAGGGGAACAAAAAAACAAATAACTGTTGCAGAGAAGCACAATGGTGCCAACAAACAGAGCAATAATCAGATAATGACAACTTGGATTCATATGGAATAAAAAACAGATTAATACATTTAGTATTTTCATGGTTATCGTAACAGACGTCTTCACCCCTACCTCACCTTAATCATGCAAGCTGAGCATAACCCTGATCCTGCCACTAACTCTAACTCATCTGTAATTCAAAGATTGTGGCTGTAGAGCATTTTTTTATTAGCACTTATACAGCCGCTAATAGAAAATTGGGATTTATTTTTTATTGCTTTTTTTATTTCTTTGGTGGGGAGTTTGGATTCAGCCAGAAAGAGCCCTACAAAGATTATCTTTGTCACGCTCTTCCTGGCTGAATCTCCACCCACTTCATGAATTCCAGCCAATTGCTGCATGATTTACAACACCTGAACCTAACAAGGAAAAGCTCTGTCTGCAAGTCTAGGTTTGTCACCATTGGTGATGTAACTGAATGGCCATGGAAAAAACTGAAATGTTTGTGGTTTTTCCATGGCAATTCGGAGTTATTGAAAAGTGGGACCCTTTTTGCACCTGTCTCTCTGTAGTCATTCTTGAAAATAACTATACCAACTTTTAGCAGCTCTGCAATTCTACTTGCCTATAAGTGTACCAATCACTCACCTCAAACAAAAGAGTCTGCTTTGACCTTACACCCTAGGTAATCTCTGGTCTTACCTTGAGCTCTGTGACCTCTGAAGCTCTGCTAAAATGAAGTAAACCCATTAATCATGAATGAATGATATACCTAATTGGAAGAAGTAGGAAAATAGCTTTCATAATTCCAAACTAGCAACCACATATCAAACCATCTGAAAGTTATTAGCAGTATCGCTAAAACTAAGTTATGTTGGCACAGTCCAGGATGTTACTCTAGCTAAAGGGGTAAAGCAGGGTAACACTATAAAGCAACAAGTGGTGCAGCTGTGAAAGGAATGTCTTGTTGCAAACCTTGCCGTAAGTCTTGTAGTTTAAGGAATTGTACAAGATGTTCTTAAAGCATAAACATTTCTCACTGTTTGGTATAGATAATGCAGTACAGGTAGCATTATTATGAATAATTTTAAAGATCCATTTGTAAGGCCTTTTTTTCTTTTTTTACTTAAAACTGAGACATTGTAGGTGGGTCTTCTGCTTTCTACTAGAAATGTGGAGGCAAACATTAAACAGCAGGGCCAGCCTTTGGTCAACTGGTGCCCTAAACAAAAGGGCTCCACAGCACCCCACCACCACCACCAGCACACAGTGCCCCCATCCTGGTCTACCTATACCATCCACATTACTTTTTTCTTCCTTTTTCTCACAGTTTGTATTTTTAGTTTTCAGTTTTTTTCCTGTATTCATTCAACATATTTCAATGAAACTATTTCTTTACTACCAAAAAAATAAACAAAATAAATACTGGAAAAACACCCTTGCTACAGCGGCACCCTTGGTGGCCACCTAGTCGGCCTACGCCTAAAGCTGGCTATGTATAAGCAGTATGTCCATTATGCTCGTAAAGAAAGCATCAGGAATTATCCTGAAAATGAAGGAAACACACTAGAAAGGCTAATTAATGATAATCACCTGTGCCTGTGAATTTACGATTTTATTCCAGTAAGGCTTACACTACTCATTTCTATAATTCAAGATTCTGAGTATCTCATTAACTAA